>NW_004444227.1:1011389-1045001 GCF_000243295.1 Trichechus manatus latirostris | reverse complement strand
GAATGTGCCTCTTAGTCAAGTAGATACAAGAGACCAAAGGGGCAGCTTCTGTCCAGAGGTGAGATGGGAAGGCAGAGAGAGTTAGGAGCTGGATGAATGTTCATGGGGAATCAGGGATGGAGGGGAGGAGTGTGCTGTCACAGAATGGGGTGAGCAGCTGGGGTCACATAACAATGTATGTAAAAAAAATTTTTTGTATAGGAGACTAACTTGAAATGTAAACTTCATTTAATTACAACAATTAAAAAAAAATCTTTTTCCACCACCCATTCCTTATTCCTTTTTCCTGAGCAAGCACCTTGGGTGGTCGTGGTTCTTTGCCTGGTGTGGTGACCCAAACCTTCATTCCTGAAGGATCTGAGCCATTAGTAGTCATGTCAGAATTTCGTTGTTGTTGTTTTCCATTGACTTTAATCACAGAGCATGGTAGTACTAAGAGACTCCCTAAGGGATCTCCTGCATTCCAGACATGCTCTTCTTTACCTCCATAATGTAATATCAATCTGATTTCCTCTTGGTAATCAGGATCAATCACATCAGCCAGTATGGTAACTCCCTTCTTTGCCTGTTGATCCAGAGGCATAAAGAGCCCAAAGTGGTGAGGAGGCATTCTTACTTCCAGTACAATGGATTCAGCAATGTGTCTCCAGGTGGGATCATTCCTCTCTTTGGAACTAAGAACTCTAGACCTGCAGAGCATAAGGTCAGAGGGACAGGAAGCAAAAATCTTGCGAGTGAGTTACTAGGGGTAATAGTGAGTGGTGCCACTCCCATTTCTACCCCTTGATTCCTGGACCCATGAATCCTGGTGCCATGGATTGAATTGTGTCCCCCCAAAATATGTGTCAACTTGGCTAGGTCATGATTCCCAGTATTGTCTGATTGTCTACCATTTTGTCATCTGATTGATTTCCCTATGTGTTGTAAATCCTATCACCATGATGTAATAAGATGGATTAATGGCAATTATATTGATGAAATCTACAAGATTAGATAGTGTCTTAAGCCAATCTCTTTTGAGATATAAAAGAGAGAAGTGAGCAGAGAGACAAGGGGACCTCATACCACCAAGAAAGCAGCTTCAGGAGCAGAGCAGGTCGTTTGGACCTGAGGTTCCTGCGCTGAGATGCCCAGATCAAGGGAAGACTGATGACAAGGACCTTCCCTTCCTCCAGAGCTGACAGAGAGAGAAAGCCTTCCCCTGGAGCCAGCGCCCTGAATTCGGACTTCTAGCCTACTGGACTGTGAGAGAATAAATTTCTCTTTGTTAAAGGCATCCACTTGTGGTATTTCTATTATAGCAGCACTAGATGACTAAGAAACCTGGCTGTGGGAGAAACAGCACCATATGTTGGATGCTGGTTTAGAGCACATACAGCCTCCTGGAAAACATTGCCCCAACCCTGCAAGGTATTGCCACCTAGCTGGCACTGTAATTGTGTCTTTAAAAGGCCATTCCATTGTTCTATCAAGCCAGCTGCTTCAGGGTGATGAGGAACACAGTAAGACCAGTGAATTCCATGAGGATGGGCCCTCTGCCTCACTTCATCTGCTGTGAAGTGAATCCCTTGATCTGAGGTGATGCTGGTGGGATACCACAATGGTGGACAAGGTGTTCTGTAAGTCCACAGATGGTAGTTTTGGCAGAAGGTAAATCCATATCCAGAGTAAGTGTCTATTCCAGTAAGAACAAAATGCTGCCCTTTCCATGATGGAAGTGGTCCAACGTAATCAACTTGCCACCAGGTTTCTGGCTGATCACCTCGAGGGATGGTGCCATATTGAGGACTCAGTGTTGCTCTCTGCTGCTGGCAGATTGGGCACTCAGAAGTGACTGTAGCCAAGTCAGCCTTGGTGAGTGAAAGTCCATTTTGCTGAGCCCATGCATAACCTCCATAGTCAATAAAACACAGGTAAACATCCTTCTGGTATTCTCTGTGATTTCAGCCAAGATCCATCTGACATCAGCAATGATATCCCTCATTCCATATCCTCTTCGGAATCCACCTTGAATTTCTGGCAGTTCCCTTTCAATGTATTGCTGCAACTGCTTTTGAATGATCTTCAGCAAAATGTTACTTGTAAGTGATATTAATAATATTGTTCAATAATTTCCACATTCTGTTGGATCACCTTTCTCTGCTATAGGTACAAATATGGATCTCTTCCAGTTGGTTGGCTAGGTAGCTGTCTTCCAAACTACTTGGAATAGATGATTGAGCACCTCCAGCACTGCATCCATTTGTTGAAACATCTCAATTTGTATTCCATCAATTCCTGGAGCCTTGTTTTTCACCAACGCCTTCAGTGCAGCTTGGATTTCTTCCTTCAGTACCAATGGTTCTTGATCATATGCTTCCTTCTGAAGCATACCATTTTTTTTTTTTGTATAGTGACTCTGTGTATTCCTTTCATCTTCTTTTGATGTTTCCTGTGTCGTTTAATATTTTCCCTGTAGAGTCTTTCAATATTGCAACTCAAGGCTTGCATTTTTCTTCAGTTCTTTCAGCTTGAGAAATGCAAAGTGTGTTCTTCCTTTTTGGTTTTCTAACTCCAGGTCTTTGCATTATAATACTTTACTTCGTCTTCTCGCGCTGCCCTTTGAAGTCTTCTGTTCAGCGCTTTTACTTCATCATTTCTTCCATTCACTTTAGCTACTCGACGTTCCAGAGCAAGTTTGAGTCTCTTCTGACATCCATTTTTGCCTTTTTTTTCTTTCCTGTCTTTTTAATAACCTCTTGCTTTCTTCATGAATGATGTCCTTGATGTCATTCCACAACTCTTTTGGTCTTTGGTAATTAACGTTCAATGTGTCAAATCTATTCTTAAGATGGTCTCTAAAGTCAGGTGTGATATACTAAAGGTCTTACTTTAGCTCTCGTGGACTTGTTCTAATTTTCTTCAACTCCAACTTGAACTTGCATATGAGCAATTGATGGTCTGTTCCATAGTTGGCCCCGGCCTTGTTCTGACAGATGATATTGAGCTTTTCCATTGACTCTTTCCACAAACGTAGTCAATTCAATTCGTCTGTATTCCATCTGGTGAGGTCCAAGTGTATAGTCGCCATTTACATTGTTGAAAAAAGGTATCTGCAATGAAGAAGTCACTGGTCTTGCAAAATTCTATCAGCTGATCTCTGGCATCATTTCTATCACCAAGGCCATATTTTCCAACTACCAATCCCTCTTCTTTGTTTCCAACTCTCACATTCCAATCTTCAGCAATTATCAATGCAACTTGATTGCATGTTGATCAATTTCAGACTGCAGAAGTTAGTAAAAATTTTCAATTTCTTCATCGTTGACTTCAGTGGTTGATGCGTAAATTTGAATAATAATCGTATTAACTGGTCTTCCTTGTAAGCGTGTGGATATTATCCTATCACTTACAACATTGTACTTCTGGATAGATCTTGAAATGTTACTTCTGACTATAAATGTGATGTCATTCCTCTTCAGTTTGTCATTCCCGGCATAGTAGACCATATGATCGTCTGATTCAAAACGGTTGGTACCAGTCCTTTTCAGCTCACTAATGCCTAGGATATTGATATTTATGAGTTCCATTTCATTTTTGACATTTCCAATTTTCCTAGATTCATACTCCGTACTTTCCGTGTTCCTATTATTAACAGATTCGCAGCTGTTTCTTCTCATTTTGAGTCGTGCCACATCAGCAAATGAAGGTCCTGAAAGCTTGACTCCATCCACATTATTAAGGTAGACTCCACTTTTAGAAGGCAGTTCTTCCCCGGTTGTATTTTGAGTGCCTTCCAACATGAGGGGCTTATCTTCCGGCAATATATCCAACAATGTTCTACTATTTGTAAGGTTTTTGCTGGCTATGGTCCCTCTACCTAGTCTTTCTTAGCCTGGAAGCTCTGCTTAAACCTGTCCTATGGGTGACCCTGCTGGTATTAGAAATACTGGTGGCATAGCTTCCAGCATCACAGCAACACACAAGCCACCAGGGTACAACAAACTGACAGACACGTGAGGGGCACCGGTTATATTAGTAAGACTCTTTCATTTGAAAGGGACAGAAACCTAATTCATACCAAATTAGGAAAATCCAAAGACAGGCTTACCTTTAGGCACAGCTAGATTCAGAAGCTCAAACAACATCATCAGATGCTTGTCTCTTGTCATCTCTCCACCATGCTGTTCTCTCCACTGGCTTCATTCTCTTGTACACTGTCACCAAATGGTGGCGAGATAGACATCATGGCTCTAGCTGACATCCTACTATTGTAACAACTGGTGGAAAGAGAGTTCATCTCAAAAGTTCTAGCAACTCCTACACACATTTTCTCAAAATGCAGTTTGTTTTGTAAATTGTGGATAATAATGGTAATATCTACTTCATATATCACTGAAAGGAAAATTTGCTTAATGTATCTAAAGGCAGCTTGCATAAGATTTGGCCAAAATTAGACACTCAATAAATAGTCACACACTGCTAATTTGCTTTCAGATGTGAGTGAGGTGATTATAGTTATGTTTTATAAAGTTATCAAAATCTACAGCTTTTTATCAGTGCTTAAAATTAGCACTTTGTTATATATTATCCTTCTCTGTGACTATTTTATGAGAGCAGTTTCTTCAGCTATCTTACTAAATCTTCCATGTAAATTGTGGTTGTTCAGAGATGGAGCTGGAATCTGACAACCTGGGTTCAAATCCTTCTTCTGTCAATTAAACTTGTGGTGTCTTATGCAATTGAAGTACCTTCTATGGGACTCAATTTGCTTATTTGTAAATAAGCATAGTGACCCCTATCTCACTGGGGTTGCTGGGAGGACTAAATGAGATGATACTCATTATTTGCCTAGCACCATGACATGTTCAGTACATGGTCATTATGGTTATTACCAGCCTAGCACGGTGTCTACCTCACAGTGACTATTCCATAAATGTATACCTGGGAGTATACACACATTCTAGACCATCAAGTTTGGTGCCCATGCCCGATCTCTTTGGGCAGTTCTGCTTTCACAGATGATTCTGTTAACTCACTCTTCTTAAGAACTTTCTTGGACACAGAGTTCTGCAGAGTCAGCATTTCAAGACATTTCTTTGGCTTAATAACTATCCAGAAAGGTGTTATTTTACCCTAGCATTTCTTACACTAAATTCTGTCCCACATCAAGAATTACCCTCCTGTGTAATTTCCCTCACATATTATACTTAATTATCTTGTTTCTCAAGGAAGGCTTTTTCTAAGGTGCTCTAGGTTTGAAGTAGGGTTAAGTCTACTTGTGACCTGACTTCCCTAACATTTTGGTTTAAAAGAAATTATGAAAGAGTAGCCTTGAAAGGATGAAGAAGGTGATGAGCTGTCACTTAAGGGCAACATGTGACTTGTGTGGTGGTTGTGTGTAGGAGGGGCTACTATCACCAGGTAGAAAACCAGCACTGACTTTTTGGCATCAGTTGGTGACATTACCACCTTATTCTCCATTCACTAGATTTTTCCTCTTGTCTATTTTGTTTTATTCAATAAATATTTGTTAAGTCCATATTATATACCAGTCTGTGTGCTAAATGTGGGGAAAAACAGAGGTAGCACGGCTCAACCTCTACCCTGAAGAAACTGAGAGCCTTTAGAGAGAGGGTGGATGAGTGGATTTAGCTAGAGTATGCAGACTACAGAAAGAAGAGCATAACAGAAAAGACTGGATAGTAAGAAGGGACCCTTACTCTTATGTGACCTTACATCAGTCATCTCCAACTCACAGTTACCCCACATACAACAGAGCAAAATGTTGTGTGGTCCTGAACCATCTTCATGATTGTTGGCATGCTCAAGTCTGTTGTTGTGGCCACTGTGTATTTTAAGTGCTTTCTAATCTAGGGGGCTCATCTTCCAGTAGTATATTGGACAATATTCTATTGTGATCCATAGGGTTTTCATTGGCTAATTTTCAGAGGTAGATCACCAGGCTTTTCTTCCTAGTCTGCCTTAGTCTGGGAGCTCCACTGAAATCTGTCCACCATGAGTTACCCTGCTGGTATTTGAAATACCAGTGGCATAGCTTCTAGCATCACAGCAGCATGCAAGCCACCACAGTATGACAAACTGACAGACACGTAGTGATTAAGGATTTAGGACTTTCATATTACAGATCCTATCAAGAAGGGTATCAAAAACCTTCTATCCTGCCTCCCTGTGTTTAGACTGATAAGGAATTATTCTCATTTGACTAATGAAGGAAATAAGGCTCAGAGAATGTTAAGTGACTTTCCCAAGGTCACACAGCTTCCCACAGGCCTTCTTTGGGACTCTAAGCAGCTCCCAAAGCCACACCTTTAGTATGGCTCTGTTCTAAGAGGAAGGTCAATATGAGTTACAATGGGATTTTCAGAACCTAATTGACAAATTCATCTGATAAATAATGAAAATTATAAACATTTCAGTATTTCTTTTAATATATTTTCACTCAGCTCAGGGAATAATTCTGGAACACTGTTTAAGATTTCATTCACTCACTGAAACATCCATTGCATAGAAAGTGCAAGGCCAGAGTTCTTTAGTGAAGAATAAATAGTACCTGCTTTTGCTTCTACTTATAAGCACTCTAATAGAATCCTGAAAAGAGTCCTGCACTTCATTAAGATAATAAAACCACTTCATTTTGACACTGAGCTGTCCATTATCCAATACAAAGCAAGTTTAATAAGTAAGAGAAAATTATTATTTATATATATTTCACCTCGTTTCTACTTTGCAAAACATGGTGTTGCAGTGAATCAGAACCAACTTGACAGTCAACTGGTTTTAATGACAGAAGATAAACTCGGAATCTGACTGGTAGGGATCCCAGCTCCATCACTTCCTAGCTGTGTAGCCTCAGGCAAATTATTTCACCTCCCATTTCGTCTTTCATAAACAGGTCATGGTAATGGATGTCTCATAGCATTTTGTGGATATTATATAAAATAACATATGCAAAGAACTCAGCCACCACCCTTCTGTCAGTTTGTCATACTATGGTGGCTTGTGTTGTGATAATGCTAGAAGCTATGCCACTGGCATCTCAAATACCAGTGGTTACATGTGGTAGACCTTATGGATAGCAGCAGAACATTGTCCAATATAGTGCTAAAAGATGAGGACATAAAAGCCAAAGCAAAGGACTCAAACCTAGCAACAATCTGAAGATGATGCAGGACTGGGCAATATGTTGTTCAGTTATCCATAAAGTTGCTTTGAGTCAGAGCCAACTCGACAGCACCTAACAATAAAGAAGTCATCAATGTCCA
Organism: Trichechus manatus latirostris; assembly: GCF_000243295.1. Taxonomy (NCBI): domain Eukaryota; kingdom Metazoa; phylum Chordata; class Mammalia; order Sirenia; family Trichechidae; genus Trichechus; species Trichechus manatus. Next base: position 1,037,736 of record NW_004444227.1, on the reverse strand, counting down.
GTCGCAAAGCAAGCACTTAATAAATGTGTGATTTTTTCTCCTTCCCATGGAATACATGTGGTTCAGGTAATCTCTCCTTATTATAATAGTGTTTCTCTGTAATCTCCACCTTGCCAACAATTACTAAAATGACCAGACTTCACTTTGATTTTTCAGGATATAAATTTTAACTTATTTCACAGAATAATGGTGAACTTAATCTAAACTTCTTGCTTTTTATTTTACTAGTTGGTTACATAACACATAGGCTATAACTCAAAACAATATAGAATCTAATGTTAGATACTCATTTCACGTAGTGTTCTTTTAAAAAAAATTAGTGATCAAATCATCCAATTTGAGGGAACTTGCTAAAAACCATTTGCCATTGAGTTGATTCCAACTCATGGTGACCTCATGTATGTCAGAGTAAGTGTGCTCCATAGGATTTTCATTGGCTAATTTTTCAGAAGTAGATTGCCAGACCTTTCTTTCAAGGTACCTCTGGGTGGACTTGAACCTCCAACCTTTCAGTTAGCAGCAGAGCTTGTTAACTATTTGCATCACTCTGGAACTCCAAACGATCTTCTAAGACCCACTAAGCAAACACATAGTGAAGGTCCTGGCACTCTATAGATTTCTGCTTAGAACACCTATCTTGGAACGTATTAGAATTGAGATTTTCAAATTTCTGTTTCTAAATGTGATATCCTTTAAAGGAAGATCATTAAGTTGTTTTACATAAGTAACATACTACCTGAATAAATTATGCCCACATGTAGAATGCTTTCCATACAAGAACCACCAGAAACCTGCCAGAAAAGATCACAGAATTTCTAAAATTATAGCAAAACTCTTGGAACAAGCGACATTGGTGGCATAAAAAGGGGGGAGGGGAAGAAGGAAATAATAAAACTTAGACAATTGGTTCAAACCTCAGCCAAAGGAATTAGGGGACTGAAAACTTAATGGTACAAACAAGATTTCCCTTGCTTTGATTATGTTTCAAATAAAAGCAAAGGAAATCACAAACAGTGGGAGAATTCCTTCTGCCTCCCCAAAGGAAAATAGAAGGAGCCTAGGAAGGCCGCCACACGGCTTTACAAAGAGAAACAGAAATGCAATACAGCCAGTCTTACTGTCACCAAAACAAGAATTCTTTCCAAATGTAGCTAATGATGACCATATTGGGCTAGGACAATTTAATTTCTAATTCCAGAACCAACACATCAAATGTTTGGTTTTCCTCATCCTGGCTTTTCTGTTACTGCCATAAATTATATTAGTGGTACATTCTCTTATTTGGGAGGAGAGTCTGTTTATGGTTTGTTTTTTGACTGTCCTGTTTGTGTTGATACATTTAACCAGAGAAAAGTCTGCCAAACATAATGATATGTTGAGGTTGCAAGTTCCTTGAGGATAAGGACCATCCTTGTGATTTTTTTCATGTTTCAGAGTCCCTCAGTTGTGGATTTGGAGGAAGTATCCACAGAATTTGGCATTCAAAAGGAAAGTAGGGAGGGGTTCGCTAGAGGCCTGGTGCAGGTCTCACCCCATGGAACACGGAGAGTTGTTTCCACCAAATGAAGGAGGCAAATTAAGATGTGGAGTCAGAGGAAGGCTCCCTCTATTACTGAGTACTCCTTACATGCAAATTACAGAGGGAAAATGGTAATTCTGATCCTTGTAAAGGAAATCTTTTTCTAAACGTTGGTATCCTTGGAATGGTAATATCCTACATGCATCAAACATTTAGGCTGATTTCCATTGACTTTTCTGCCTTGGCCAAATGTGTGACTAGTTATGGATCTGGAACCACCATGGTGGCCGTCTGACACATCAAGAATGCCTCTCTCTTCACCACCCCTCAAAAGATCTATCTTTTGGGCTCTTTCCTTTCCTTCCACCTCCTCCTCTTCCTCCTTTTTCTCTTTCTTGTTTTTCTCCTCTGCCTGCTCTTTCATTAAATTCATCATTACCATGTACCATTTTTCACATAAGATATATCTCCATAATTGTAAATTATGTCACAATCCATTTGGACTTGGGGTGGTCTCAACAAGTCAACATATTGATATTAGTCAAAACAACTGTGAAAAAATTAGTTTTTAATGTAGTTGTACAACAATATTGGGTGGAAAAAAGAATGAATGATGCTATAATGATATTAGCTAGCATTTTTTGAGCACCTAGCACATGCTAGAGAGACAACATAGTGAGTATTCTCTATAGATTATTTTATCCAATCCTCACAACAACCTGTTGAGGTAGGTACAATTATTCCCATTTCATAGATGAGAAAAAAATGGCTTAGAAAGACAGGTTAAATAATTTGCCCGAGGTTGCACAGGTAGTGAGTGATGGAGCCAAGATGTGAACCCAAGAATTTTGATTCTTAAACTTAGACTCTTAATTACCATGCTACTCTGCATTACTTCTCTGGGGAAAAAAAAATCAGCACTATTATAGTTTTATTCTCTGGAAGTTTTAATATTTTGTGTCCAAAAGTATTATCACATCAATTTTTTTAAATCCCACCTTGAGAGCTTCTAGGAGTCTGAAAAGTTGACTCAAAGTCTTTTAATTATGAAAAATTCTTGTTTGAGGATGCAATTCTATAAGTCTCTTCAGCAAGTTTCTGTGACTTAGCTATCTTATTGAACTGAACATCTCTGCTTCGGTTTCTTCTCAATGCCCCATAGTCTATGATGATCCTTAGGAGAGAAACAGGAAAACAAAAATTTATGATCTTAAAATTACTTTCTTTGTAACATGTGATGAATCAGACTTATCAAAGTCCACAGCACCAAACTCCTCATGAACGCTAATTCTGTGGAAGCTGTGCATACCACTCTCTTCAGAAAACAAAACTTCTCTTGGATATTCTATTTGTGTCAGATTTTTCAAGTTTAGAACAATATTTTCCTTCCTTACTGATGTGTGGGCAGAAGCCTTACTAAGTCATAAATATCATGACAGTCACATGTCTATCACTAGGAGTTCTTAAGCAAATCAGTTAATTCTTTGGTTCTGAGCTTTTGCACTTTTAAAATTGTGAGGGGGTTTGTTTTCCCTTTTAAAATGAAGGTACCTCCAATATAGTCTCCAATCTTCACCCCCTACTCAGTGTCATGGAATCTTTATGGACTGCATTAATGGATACTCTTGCCCTCTGACTTCTGGTTGGGTTCAGTTAATGGGAGGCACCAGCAGAAGGAGATCAGAGGACGACATATTTATTTGACCAACTTCCTTCTTGCTTCCAGTGGGTTGGCAGTACCTTTACCAAAGGCCATAGCTTCTCCTACAACTACAGCTCTTCAAGTTCCAGTGACCACTTCCTATTTTTGTCCTCTCCTTGCCTACAGTAATAAAGGATTCTTGCCTATGTTAACCTATTATTACCCTGACTGATACACTAGACATAGATTTAAATAAACTCTAAAGTTGTTTCTAATTCTAAAATAAGTATTATTTGTTTTCCAATATGTCCCAGAAAAGTTTTCTCTTCTGAGAAAGGAGATGGTTGAAATGCTTAGTCAATAGAACACACTCTGATAGGAGCCGGCATATATAAATGAGAGGACAATGGACAGGGAACCAGGAGATCAGCAGTGCTTTCAATGAATACAACTTTCAATGAATACTCATTTAGCACCTATTCATTCATTCACTATGCTAGACACTGGGAATACAACAAACAGAACTCGCTCTAATGAAGCTTATAATTCTAGTGGGAAGAGCAAACAAAAATAAACAAATGAAATAAAATACAAGTCATGACTAAAGCTATGAAGGAAGCAAGGAGTTGATAATAATAGGGACCTTCAAAATTCTTGTATATACAGCTCAACAACAAAAAGACAGACAAACCTGTTTAAAAATAGCCAAAGGACTTGAACAGACATTTTTCCCAAAAAGACACAGAAATGGCCAATAAGCACATGAAAAGATACTCAACATCATTAGTTATTAGGGAAATTCAAATCAAAACCATAATGAGATACCACTGCACACCCACTAGGACAGCTATTATTAGAGGAACAGAAAATAACAAGTGTTGGCCAGGATGTGGAGAAGTTAGAACCCTCATGCATTGCTGGTGGGAATGTAAAATGGTACAGCCACTATGCAAAACAATTGGACATTTCCTTAAAAAGTTCAGCATAGAATTACCATATGACTTAGTTATCTAGTGCTGCTATAATAGAAATACCATAAATGAAAGGGTTTAACAACCAGGAATTTATTTTCTCACAGTTTAGGAGGCAGAAGTCCAAATTCAGGGTGCTGGATCTAAGGAAAGGCTTTCTCTCTCTGGCAGCTCTGGAGGAAGGTCCTTGTCTCTTCTGAGCTTCTGCTCCTGGGCAATTTTCACATGGTTGGCCTCTCTAGCTCCATCTCTGCTGCTTTTGCTTGCTTGTTTAATCTCTTTTATATCTCAAAAGGGATTGATTTAAAACACATCCTACACTAATCCTGTCTCATTAACATAAAGACAGCTCGTTCCCAAATGAAATCACAACCACAGGCATAGAGGTTAGGATTTACAATACGTATTTTTGGGGGACACGATTCAATCCATAACACCATGTAACTCACTTTTAGGTATATACTCAAGAGACTAGAAAGCAGGGATTCAAACAGATACATGCACACCAATATTTATTACAGCGTTATTCTCAATAGCCAAAAGGTAGAAACGACCCATGTCCATCAACAGATGAATGGGTAAGAAAAATGTGACATATACATTCAATGAAATATTATTCAGACATAAATTCTGATACACGCTACAACATCGATGAACCTTGAAAATAGTGTGCTTATTGAAATAAGGCAGACACAAAAGGACAAATATGGTATGATCTTACTTATATGAGATATCCAGAATGGGCAAATGAATAGAGACAAAAGTTTATTAGTGGTTTCCTTGGTCTGGTGGGTGGGGGTGGAGGGAATGGGGGTTATTGTAGAAGGGGTACTGAGTTTCTGTTTGGGTGATGTAGAACTTTTGGAAATGGTTAGTGGTGAAGGTTGCACAACATGGTGAATGTAATTAATGTCACTAAACTGTACACCTAAAAATGTGTAAACTGGCAAACTTTGAATATATATGTATATATATATATATATATATATACATATATATACATATATATACATATCTCCACAATACATTTATTAAAAAAATCTCTTATGAAGATTTAAGTAGAGACATGGAAGAGCTGGCTAAATGGAAGAAAAAAAGAATATAGAAAAGAGCCAGCCTGACAGGGGCAAAGAATGTGCAAAGGCCTTGAGGCTAGAAAGAGCAACGGGGTGTTCAAGGAACAGAGAAAACCACAATGTGACTGCAACCAGTGTAGCAGGAGGAGATAAAGATGAAGAAAGGCAAGAGCCTCATTGTTCAGGGTCTTAAAAACTATTGTTTGGATTTGAGATAGGAAGGCACTGAAGGGTTTTATGTGGGAGAATTGGATGATCTGACTTTTGGACTAAAGACAGAACTTCTAAGCCTCTTCTTACTAGGTATCTTCTCAAGAGCCTTTGCAGCTTCAGAGCTGTGGCTCAGAGGCTTACTGGCTCCTGGGGGCCATGTTGCTTAATGGTTAAGAACTCATTCTCTGGGGCAGACATACTTGGATTCCATCCTAGATCTAACACTTACTAGCTGTGTGACTTTGGACAGGTTAATTAAGCCCTCAAAGTCTCAGTTTCCTCATCAGGAAAATAAACTAATGTTACTTTCCTCATAAAATTGCTTAAGGATAAAATGAGAAAGTGTATGTGAATCCCTTAACATAGTGCCTAACAGACGCAACAGTCTATCAAACATTACCTATAATAACCACTCCACTATCTGTCAGTTTGTCATACTGTGGTGGCTTGTGTGTTGTTATGATGCTGGAAGCTATGCCACCAGTATTTCACATATTAGCAGAGTCACCCATAGTGAACAGGTTTCAGCGGAGCTTCCAAACAAAGGCAGACTAAGAAGAAAGGCCTGGCAATCTACTTCCAAAATTTAGCCAATGAAAACCAAACAGATTATAACAGAATATCGTCTGATGTATTGCTGGAAGATGAGCCCCTAGTTTGGAAGGCACTCAAAATACACAGTGGCCGAAACAGTGGACTCAAGCACACCAACGATCATGAAGATTCCGACTCACAGAAACCCTATAGACAGAGTAGAACTGTTTCATAGAGTTTCCAAGGAGCGGCTTGTGGATTTGAACTGCCAACCTTTTGGTTAGCAGCCAAACGCTTAATCACCGCACCACCAGGGCTCCAAAGATGGCACAGGACCAGGCAATATTTCATTCTGTTATACATGGGGTTGCCATAAGTCATAGCCAACTCAATGGCAACTAACAATTGCAACTACTAAAACAGGAAGAGATGTTAAATGCAATGTGGAATAAACAGCACGATTCAGAGGAAAAGAATGTGGATTTCAGATTTGAACAAGTCTTATTAATTCAACAAACTTTTATTTAGTGCCTACTGTCTCCCTGGCTGTGTGCTAGATGAGAGGGATGAAAAGATGAGATCACTGTCCTTGTTTTCAAGGAGCAACAACAAAACACATCTAATTATAACACAATGTGCTAAGTGCAACAGGAGATGTATGGATAGAATATTATAAAGGCACAGAGAAGGGGCACCCAGCCAAGACTGGGAATGGGGAGTTAGAGAAGGCCCCTGAGGCACACAATAACCAAGCCAAGTCTTACAGGATGAGTTGAGTGGGGTGAAGAGCATCTAGAAAGAGGGGACGATGTGAGCAAAACCATGGAGACAAAAAGCAGCATAGAGTGTGTGAGGAGGACAAGGTGCAGTTCAGGGGATGCGAAGGCATTAAATGTTAGAAGAGGTGGTTGAGGAGAGCTAGACAGGGGCCAGATTGTAGAAGGTCTTATGTAATAGGCTATAGAACTTAGAATTTACCCTATAGGCAGTGGTGAACCACTGGAAGATTTGAAGCAGAGGAATGCCCTGCCCAGATTTGAGTTTTAGATAGTTCATTTGTTGCATATATAGAAAATGGGTGTAACTGGAAAAAGAGAGGAAGAAAGGAAAGTAAGTAGGAGACAATTGCAATACATCAGGCAAGGAAGAAACAGTACAAATCTGAGTTAAGACATTGGACATAAGGATGGAGAAGATGAGTTAGATTAAAAACATATTATTTATGAGACTAAATTGGCAGGGCATGATAAGTTACTGGATGTGGAAGTGGTAAAGAACAGAGAGGAGTCAAGGATGACAACTAGATGTTATTAACTTGGTGCCTGGTAGATGGCAGTTTCAGAAACCAGGAAGAGAGCTGGTAGTGGATGCCATGGTGCACAGCCTTTAAGATGGAAGCCATCATTTCCCCAGCTTCTGAAAGCAGAGTCCTCTCTGACCCAAACGAGCTGCTTTGCTCAAGGTTATGCCCCTTTGCCAGGGGCAGCTTATATTCAAAGGCCTGGTCCCCTTTCCTCAACTCAGGACAACTTAGAGGAGTCATTCCATCCCCAGAAATCCCTGAAGGATTGGCCAAGGCCTCTGTTGTATCTGCATCACAGTTCAGCTTCTCCCCGTGTCCAACCTTGCTTTCCCCACTCCCTTACAGGTGTTGTTCCCAAGAGCACTACCCAATTCATTTCCTGAATACAAATCTCTGTTTCAGAGACTGTTTCTCAGGAGACCAGAGACGAATTGAGTTTTATGTGTCTGTAAGACATCCAGGTAGAGATATCTAGCTCTCTAAGGAGAACTATGACTTGGAAAAAAAGGTTTGGGAGTTATCAGCACATCAGTGGTACTGGCCCACAGTCCTCTACTTGCAATTTCCAAATTAAAAAACAAAAAAATCTAATAACCAAAAGTTTTTTTCAAAATTAATTTGGTAGCAAAACTTGACCTGATCTGAACTTTAAGTCACCAAAAACTGACCCACACTTTCATCAGAAGTATTTATCACCCTTCTTTTTAAAAAAATTCTACTGAGTATGAATATTTCTATTTTGCTATAGAAATATCCATGTTTTTTATTACAAGACACTGTCCCAGATACCACTGGGAGTGGTACATAATATACAGTATATTCTCCTTATTACTTTTCCAAAATCTGAAAACTTCTGGGTTCTGAAGCAATCTGGCCCCATGGGTTTCAGATAAGGGATTGCAGACCTGTAATTGGGAGCATAAAAAGGGACAAGATGACCCTGGGAGAAAGTGTAGACAAAAAGGAAGCAATAGACAGGGAACAGCAGCATTTTGGACTAGCCAAAGGAAGGGCGGCCGAAAGAGAAAGAGAGGAAATGTTCATAAACTATGATTAATAGGGAGAGTGCAGAGTCATGGGGGTCAAGAGATCAGAGAGCTTTGAGAAAGGGGAGAGTGATCAGTAGACACAGGTGCAGCAGAGGTCTCAGAGCCAGGATCTGAAGCTTGTACTCCAGATTGACGATTGGTGGTCTCTTGTTGACTATGGTGACAGCAGTTTGATAAGACCAGCAGGGGCAGAAGCCCAAATGCAGTGGTTGTTGTTGTTGTTGAAAGCTGTCAAGTCGATTCCAACTCATAGCAACCCAATGGGACAGAGTACAACTGCCCCATAGGGTTTTCTAGGCTGTAATCTTTAGGGGAGCAGATGGTCAGTTCTTTTCTCCTGAGGAGCAGCTGGTGTGTTTGAACCACCGACTTTCTGGTTAGCAACTGACACTTCATCATTGTGCCACCAGGCCTCCTAAATGCAGTGGATTGTGCAATAAATGGGAAGTAAGGCTAGAGATTATACTGTTGCTAGATGGACATGTTCTTTTAGGCTGAAGAAAGTATTGGGCATGTTTATAGAGAGGTGGGGAGGAGTAAATGGTGAGTGAGAAGTTAAAGCTAAATGAGAGAGAGAGAACTGATGGAACAAGACCTAGGAGGCAGGAAGAACTCAGATGGGTTTGGGGCTGGGATTTGGGTAGAGATGAAGGTTGGTGTTGAACTGGAGGAGAGGCTCCTCCTCTTCTGAGACTGGAAGAAGGTAATGAGAAGGGGATTAGATGTAGAATGTGTAGGTAGGAAAGGACAACTGAGGGAAGTCTTGGTTCAGTGGTAGAATTCTTACCCACCATGAGGAAGATCTGGATGCTGTAGTGTTAGATTCCTGCCCAATGTACCTCAAGCGCAGCCACTGCCTATCTCTCAGTGGAGGCTTACATGTTGCTATGATGCTGAACAGTTTCAGTGGAGCTTCCAGACTAAGATAGAGTAGGAAGAAAGGCCTGCTGATCTACTTCCAAAATCAGCCAGTGAAAACCCTATGGATCACAAAGATCTGATCACACTGTGCATGGAGTCTCCATCATTCTGGGGCTGACTTGACTGCAGCTAACAATAACAGGAAAGGACAAAATTTTGTGAGATCATCTCTGATGACTTCCATTGGAGAGTAAACGGGATAAAACTGAAAAGGGTCTTGGAAAGAGGTGAAAGTTTGGTGTAATGAAAGGTGGCTGACCAAGGAGAATTAATGGCATTAGACCATGTAGTGGCATCAGTTGACACAGTGGTGTGATATTTTCCCCAGCCCTCAGCTTTATGTCAAAAGATGTTAAAAAAAAAAAAAAAAAGATAAAAATACCTATGGAAACTATGTAGAAATTGTTGAGATGGTGTATTTTTTTAATGTATATTTTCACCACAGTAAAATTTAGAAAAAAAAAAAAAAAACCTACGTAACCATTAAAAGAATGACCCAAAGAATATTTAATGATAGTGAAAAATGCTTAAGATATGCTGTGGCAATAGTGCTGGTACCTTCCACGGTTCCCCTTGGCGTTCATCTCTATACATGGTCTCTACACCTGAAAGCCTGCTTGCTGTGAACAACCCAAGGCTGTTGTCTGAGGGGTTTCCTCCGGCCAGGAGATGATCAGATGTCCTCGGGAAATTAATGCCCCTCCCCCAGTAGCCCTAACCATTACAGACAGGAAGCAGATGTTTCAATCCCTTAGCTTCCTCAGGCTTCCGTGGGGACAATTTTGAGATGTTTTCTGCACTGCCTCCAAGAGTTCCCCAGCAGAATTCAGCTCCAGTGGCCCACAGTGCCATATAATTTATTGGCTCCTATATACGGCAATTTTTTTAAAAGATCACAAATTCTTTTACACTCCCCCCATTAGGTGGTAGGGTTTACGTCCCCTCGCCTTGAATCTAGGTGGGCTTATGACTGCTTTGATTTAACGACTATGGCAGAAGTCACACTGTAATTTCCAAGGCTAGGCTGTAAAAACCTGGTTCTCTTGGATGCTCAGTCATGGGGAAACCAGTCACCATATAAAAAGTCTGACTATACCGAGACGACCATGCCAGCAAGGCCACATGCAGATGCTCTGGTCAGTAACCCCAGTGAGCTACTATCAAATGCCAGCCATGTGAGTGGGCCATCTTGAACACCCAGCCCAGTCGAGCCTTCAGATACGTGCAGCATCTCATAGCTCTCATAGCTCAGCCGTTCCCAAATTCCTGATGCACAAAATTGTGAGCAAAATAAAATGGTTGTTTTTTTTTATACTACTAAGGAGTAATTTGTTATACAACAATAGTGCCTGAAACATTTCCCTTCCCTGCTTCTCTTCCCTAATTTCCTACTGGGGTTTTCTGGGATCACCCGGCAATTAAATTACATGCTCTTGAACCCTTATTTCAAATTTGTTCCTGGTAAACTCAAACCAAGAAAATTGATGTTACAAAAGAATAATTATAACTTAAACCTGGAAAAGTGCTAGGAAAAATGAAGAAATAAATAAAAAAGTTAACTGGGTTGATCTCTAATTAGGCAGATTGAGGTTGATTTTTATTCTTAATTTTTTTTGTATGTCTTTCAAAGGTTATAAAATATGTATGTATTTCTTTCATTAGGAATACATTTTATAAGACATGGGAAAATGTGTAATGTATTATGAAAAGATTTTTCTACTAAAGTTAAAATTTAAAAGTTTTCATAGTTAAAGTGAAATGTGTTTCTGAAAATTTTATTTATGTAAGAAATCCTCCTTCTAGCTTAATGGACCCTACCCACATCCCTCAGACAGAGTGATTTTGGTATCACATGACCCACATTCATCAATCACAGCAGATTAGACCAGGAGCCTTACCCACCTGCGAAAAGAAATCCATAATCTGGCCAAAATTCAGTCAGCTTCTCTCTAGAATTTGACTGAAGAAATTCAGTGCCTCTAATGCACTCCCAAAGAGTCCTGATGGTGCAACAGTTACGGGCTCAGCTGCTAACCAAAAAACTAGTGGTTCCAACCTACCAACAGTTCTGGGGAAGAAAGACTGGAAATTTGCTTCTGTAAGGATTATAGCCAAGAAAACTCTATGGGGCAGTTCTACTCTGTCACATGGGGATGCTGAGCTGGAATCAGCAAGCAACAACAATACTGCATTTCCACATGCTGGAGGGAATTGGACAATTAAGGTCCAGGGGACAGTGGGGGTTCAGTGGTAGAATAGACACGATCAATGAAGAGACCCATTTGGATTTCCAGCTAATGCACCTCATGCACAGCTACCACCTGTCTGTCAGTGGAGGCTTGCATGTTGCTATAATGCTGAACAGGTTTCAGTGGAACTTCCAGACTAAGACAGACTAGGAAGAAAGGCCAGCTTATCTACTTCCAAAATCAACCAATGAAAACCCTATGGGTTACAATGGTCCAATCCACATTAGAGTATGGGGATGGCGCAGGACCAGGAAGCCATTCTTTATATTGTACATGGAATTGCCGTGAGTGAGGTCACCACAAGTGGGGTCGACTCAATGGCAGTTAATAATAACAATAGTCAGGGCCAGAGTTGACTCATCGAGAGCTAACATCATATACAAGTTGAAGTTGTATAGAGGAGCAGAAGCCATGAGAAATATGGGAAACTTATCTGCTGTGAGGAGAATGGGGCAAATACAAAGGGAGAAATGATGAAAAGCTGTGTGTGTGTGTGTAGGGAGAGAGCCAGAAAGAGAGGTGACTCCATTTTCCATGGGGCTTGGCTATACTTTCCACACTACACTTCCCCGAGATTCTCTCATATCTTTCACAATCCTCATTCACTTGACCTTATTTGAGTGATTTCCACTCTTTGTAACCAGTAGAATCTGATCTGAACAAGTTCATTTCCCAAGACCAAAGAGCTAAAATAATACTAACGCTGATATTACTACTAACACTACTTGCTTAACGACAAGGAAGTATTATTCATATCTCCGTTTTACATACGAGGCTGTTGAGGCGTAGGACCTTAGAGGAGGCCCGCTGTCCCGGGGCTGGCCAGAGGCAGAGCAGGATTAATGAGCAGGCAGTCTGGCTCCAGAGGCCAAACACGAAACTCTGTGACATTCCATCCCACATCACTGCAGTTCTGCACACTCTGGTTTGGGGACCTGCGACATGGTTCTCCATGGATGGCTCATTGCAGGGTGCTGCAGAGGTGAAGGGTCATGGCTCTCAAAACGTTATGGCCAGTTGGAGGCTACCTTAAAATCTGACCTGTGAACCCAGTCTGGACCGACTTTTGCACTCTCCCCACCAAACTTACACTGTTCAACAATGTTTATTCATTTTCTATCCATGATATGACTGGCAAACACAAGACCACTCAAGAATATTGAGAATAAGAGGGAACTAAAAAAAACAAAAACCTGTTGCTGTTGAGTCGATTCCAACTCATAGTGACCCTACAGGACAGAGTAGAACTGCCCCACAGGGTTTCCAAGGAGTGGCTGGTGGATTCGAACTGCTGACTTTTTGGTTAGCAGCCAAGTTCTTAACCACTGTGCCACCAGGGTTCCAAGAGACAACAACAAACTGTCAAATACCCTAGGCTGATAGACAGGCAGGGGAAAGCTAAGAGTGGGATACAGCTATTGAGTGCACGATGCAATCACCAGTTTAAGCCTCAGGTCGGCTAAGGTGAGTTTCAAGTCCCTAATTTAATGTCACTAGGTGGGATGTATCAGTGCTTTCACTAACATTCTCTCGTGTAACCCTTTCAACAACCCTGTGAAATGCATGTCATCAAACTCATTTTTTTTAAGGAGCCCTGGTGGGGCAACAGTTAAGCACTTGGTTGCTAACGGAAGGGTTGTTGGTTCGAACCCTCCCAGAGGCTCTGCGGGAGAAAGACCTGGCGATCTGCGTCCATAAAGATTATAGCTAAGAAAACCTTATGGGCTGGTTCTACTCTGTCACATGGGGTCATTATAAGCCAGAATCAACTTGACAGCACGTAACAAACAACAACAAACTCATTTTAAGATGAGGAAAAAGAGGCTCAGAGAGAGTAAGTGAACACACAGCAATAATTGCATAGCTGAGATCCTAAATCTGGTGCAGTTTCCATTTCAAGATTCTGCCTTTCGGTCTTATCTAATCTACGTTTGATTTTCTCTACCTCTTAACCCTCAGATTAATGGCATTGTGAGCTGGGGTAGCAAATCTGACCCTAACAGTATTAAAATTTAGGTAAATTCGTATGTTTTAGTACAAATATCAAATTGCCTCACTCATAAACATACAAGGCTAGCTATGATCAGTTTCTCAGGAGTCCTTGGGTGGCACAAATAGCTAAGCACTGTACTATTAACTAAAAGGTTGGTGGTTCAAACCTACCCAGAGGCACCTTGAAAGTAAGGCCTGGCGATCTGCTTCTGGAAGGTCACAGCCTTGAAAACCTTCTGGAGCAGTTCTACTCTGCACACATGGGGTCGTCATGAGTCAGAATCACCTCAGTGGCAACTAAGAACAATGACATGATCAGTTTCTTACAGACATATCTTCCCTAAACTTAGCTGCTACCAGTTTTTAAAGGTGTAAATTGAGAGCCACAACTAACCAAACCAGATGGTTACAGAGTTTCTATACCCATTACTAGCCTGAGAGACCCGTCACCAAGTTCTGGTTCCTACAGATACACGTAAACAAAATGAGACAAAAAAGGGCATACTATGCAAGAAGTTGATAAACTCGTATCCAATAGTGCCTATTCTACAACTACTTAGAATTGTTCATTTTTTTCCGGGGTATCCATAATCCTTTTTCTGGAAGCTAAATTTTTTTGCAAGAATACAAATAGAGTGTCAAAAATATGTAACATTAAAACGTGGTGATGGAAATTTTCCTCCACGATTTATAATGAGGAGATAGGTAATCCATGTAAATAATGAGTCCAGCGTTTTCATAGACTGAAATGAGGTCAGTCATTTGTAAAAGATAGATCATTTCATACTTCAGCGGCTCTCTGGGACTTTAAAAATGCAGTGCACGGCCAAAGTTAACGCTTGTACAGGACTGTTTATCTTTTAATCCCGGCCTGAAAGCAGTGCACTGAACAGGGGACATCAGTGGCTCATGAACGATCAGGAAAAAAGGAGAACCTGTTGCCACGAATGTTGAGAAAAAAAAGAGAATGCGAAAAGAGACTTTCTGTTTTCTGCAAAACAGTGACAGTGAAGGGAAAAGGCAGGCCAGAGGAATGATTGGGAGGGGAGTTACCAATACCTTGAAATATGGTTTCCACACTCCCATAGCCACCATGTTTGAAGACTGAAGAACTTCTGAAGTTCCCTGACATCCGCAACCAGCCGAAGCCACATCCGTAGAGTTTTAAGAGCCACATTTTGGTCTTGGGAGTCATGGCCCTCACCCTAGAACTCTGGGTGGGCCTCAGGGGCACTTAAGATTGCCCTTCAGGACCCTAATAATACTGAGAAGTCTCTGGGGAATAAGAAATTATGTGGAGTTAAGTGTGGAATAGTGGAAAAAGCGTAGACTTAGTTCCAGAGGGAGTCTCTAAGTGGTGCAAAGAGTTAACGATCTCAGCTGCTAACCGAAAGGTTGGAGGTTCGAGTCCACTCAGAGGTGCCTCAAAAGAAAAATCTGGCGATCTACTACTGAAAAATCAGCTCCTATGGAGCACAGTTCTACTCTGACACAGACGGGTCACCATGAGTCAGAACTGACTTGATGGCAACTATTTTACTGGTTTAGCTCCAGAGAGGGTATGACTTAATAATGACTTTGAGATGGTGGTCAGCAAGCTGGGATGGCAGGGAAGGGCATTTCATTCAGGCCAAGGAATCAGTGTGGGCAAAGGCACAGAGATAGGACATAGTGTGGCACATTTGGTGTTCTGGGTGACAGGAGCCTGTGGTCTCAGGCAGTGGCAAGGAGGCATGTGAGAGAGATGCAGCTGGACTGAGGTGGGCTTGATTATGGAAGATCTTGGAGGCCAAGCCAAGAAGTGTGAATTTTGTCCCGGAGGCAGTTTAGAAAGAGCACTCTGGCAGCAGTGTGGAGGGATGGATTGGTGGTAAGAGAGACGGGAAGTTGAGAGAGGAATTAGGAGATTGATGCCAAAGTCCAAGCAAGACAATGTGAGGGCTTGAACCATGATAAGGGCAGTGTGGAGTAAAGAAGGGGGAATGAAAGCTAGAAGTATAACCATATTATACATTATATGTTAAATATTACAGTTTATACATTATAAATGGATGGAATGGGGGATGACTCTAGGTCCTGATGGAATGATTGAATGGATGGTGGATTACTCCACAGTATAGAGCAGGGTTTCAGGTACCTATGGGTGGACTGGACAGTCACAAGACAGAGAATGTTTATCTTCCAAAGGGCATGGCTGTGCTCAACTCCAGCTGATCACTAATGGTTACTGTATTAGTTGTCTATTGCTGTCTAACAGATTACTCCAAAACTTACTGGCTTAAAACAACAAGCATTTGTTTTCTCATGGCTTTTGTGGGTCAGGAATCCAGGCATGATTTAGCTGGGTCTTCTGACCCAGCGTCTCTCAGAAGACTATAATCAAGGTGTCAGCTGTGTCTGCGGTCTTATCTTAAGGCGCAAATGAAGGAAGATCCACTTCTAAACTTACTCAGTGGCTGTTGGCAGGCCTCAGGCCCTTGTTGGCCGCTGGCCAGAGACATCAGTCCCTTGCCACGTGGGTCTCTCCTTAGGGCAGCTCACAACATGGCAGCTGGCTTCCCTCCAGAACATGTGATGGAGAGAGAGAGAGAGAGAACAAGATAGAAGTCAATCTTTTTGTAACCTGATCTTAGAAATGACGTCCTATCACTGATGCTGTATTCTATTCATCAGAAGTGAGTCACTAGGTCTAGCCCACCCTCAAGGGAAGGAGATTTCACAAAGACACACATATCAGGAGGTTAGGATCATCAGGGACCGTCTGAGAGTCTTCACTACACTATTTTCCTTGTGGGAATATTGCCCATTGTTCTGCAGCTGTTGTTGGTGGGTGCCATTGAGTCGATTCCAACTCAAAGCGACACCGTGTAACGGTAGAACTGCCCATAGGGTTTTCTTAGCTATAATTTTTATGGAAGAAGATCACCAGGTCTTTCTCCTGCGGAGCCACTGGGTGAGTTTGAACCACCAATCTTTTGGTTAGCGGCTGAGGGCTCCTTAGTGTTCTAAGGAGAAATTTCCCTATTTTTAAATACTGACCATTAAGCCAAAAATTTTTTTTAATAGTGTCAGGCAAATAAAACATACTTCTCAAGCATGACCCTTGAGGCACCATTTTGAAACTTCCTGTATAGAGACCACAATAGGAGGAGCAGGCCGGGAGGGGAGAGGATCAGAGATTAGGCTGTTCCCTTTACCCTTTTATTTCAGAAAGTGAGGAAAACCACTTCATTGTAAAAATGGTGGCAGCTTCAGAAGTACAAATGCCTATCATTTGCTCCACATAACTGTACTCATATAAATTCCACCGTCATATTGGTAAAAACCGACTTGTTTTCATTAAAGGCAAGCCTTTGATCCCTGATCTGACAGCTGCACATCTATATAAAATGAGACACTTTGACATCCAACAGCTCTAATCTCAATTTGGACAGGTGGTTTCCCGCACACTAATGGAACAGAGACAACTGAACATTATTAGATAAGAGAGAATGTTCTCACACACAGGAAAACAGCCTTTTCCTCTGAAAAAACATGATAAAGAACGGAAAATGACTGACAGAATCAGAGCTTCCCAAACGTCAGAAGAGCTGTTTCAGCTACACTCTGGCCTCTGTTAGGGAAGATTAGGGTGGTTTTTAGACAAATACTGAACATAGCTTAGCATGAGCTGATTCATGGAGGAATTTGCAGGTTAAAAAAAAAAAAAAGGCCTACTTTTGGAGAGTGCCAAAGGGCTAAGATGCAGCTTGTATTTTTATATTTAAATAGTGCAAATACCTCAGTGAAGCCTAATTTATACACATTCACTGAAAAACTTAGTAAGCAGGAAAACTTCTTAGTGTAAAAACCTTCCTTGCTCCTTCACTCAACAAGTACTTATGGCGTACACAATGTGCCAGACACTGGACATACTGTGGGGAAAGACAGGCAAGGTCACTTTGCCCAAGTGCTTTACAGACT
Organism: Trichechus manatus latirostris; assembly: GCF_000243295.1. Taxonomy (NCBI): domain Eukaryota; kingdom Metazoa; phylum Chordata; class Mammalia; order Sirenia; family Trichechidae; genus Trichechus; species Trichechus manatus. Next base: position 1,020,304 of record NW_004444227.1, on the reverse strand, counting down.
AGAAGACAAGACAGATATTAATCTAGTAACAGTAATAAACTCTATCCAATGTTGTGTGAGGGACCCTGGTGGCACCGTGGTTAAGCGCTCGGCCGCGAACCAAAAGGTGCAGTTCAAATCCACCAGTCATTCTGTAAGAAAAAGATGTGGCAGTCTGCTTCCATAAAGATTTACAGCCTTGGAAACCCTAGGGGGCTGTTCTATTCTGTCCTGTGAGTCGGAATCGACTAGACAGCAATGGGTTTGGTTTTGGTTTTTTAACGTTGTGTTGGAGGAACAGAGGTGCTATAGGAGCTTCAGGGGCCCTGGGTGGTGCAAATGGTTAACGCACTGAGCTGCTAATCAAAGGGTAGGAGGTTTGAGTACTCTCAGAGACACCTTCGAAGAAAGGCCTGGCAATCTACTTCTGAAAGATCGCATTCAGAGTTGACATGATGGCAATTTTTTTTTAAATGGGAGCTTCAGTTACTCAGTTCAGTGACTTGGGAAAGGCCCCCAGAGAACCAAAGGTTCAATAAGAGTTGGCGATTCAAGGCAGTGGAATCTGGGTGCCTTTGGGCTGTTTACTATTTAAGGTAATGCAGGAAATATTTTTCACGTATTTCATATCCAGCATTGGACTTTCCCTTTACCATCAATCATAACGTCGTTGTTGTTGTTAGGTGCTGTCAAGCCGGTTCCAAGGAGCAATTAGTGGATTTGAACCTGCTGACCTTTTGATTAGCAGCTGAGCTCTTAACTACTATGCCATCAGGGCTCCAATCACTATAGTACATGTAAAAAAAATAAGTCAGTTCGCATTGTAGTAGAACCACAAAATAGAAAATAAGCATTTCTTTGAATATTAATAATACTGGGCTATTTTTTCCCAAAGGTAAATCCTATATTTTCATCTCACTTCTTTTGTTACATAGAAGAAGCTATTTAAACCCAAAAGAGGAGCACACACGACAGACGAGGATGTGGAAACATTGGAACCCTCATCCACTGCTGGTGCAATGGAAAACGGTGCAGCTGCTGTGGAAAACAGTATGGCAGTTTCTCAAATGCTTAACATAGAGTTACCATATGACCAAATAATTCTACTGCTAGGTATATACCCAAGAGAAATAAAAACATATGTCCACACAAAAACTTGTGCAAGAATGTTTACAGCAGCATTACTCATAAGAGCCAAAAGGTAGAAACAACCCATATGTCCATCAACTGATTAACAAAATGTGGTATATTTATACAATGGAATATTATTCCGCCATAAAAAGGAATGAAGTATTGACACATGCCACAGTATGATGAACCTTGAAAACATTATGCTAAGTGAAAGAAAACCAAACCGAAAGACCGCATGTATGACTCCATTTATATGAAATGTCTAAAACAGGCAAATCTATAGAGGCATAGGGGTCCCTGGGTAGTGGAAATGGTTAAGGCACTAGGCTGATAACAAAAGATTGGGGGTTCAAGTCCACCCCGAGGTGCCTCAGAAGAAAGACCTGGCAATCTACTTTCAAAAAATCAGTCATTGAAAACCCTATGTAGCAAAGTTCTACCCTGACACACATGGGATTATCATGAGTGGGAATTGATTGGATGGCAACTGGTTTTTTATAGAGACATAAAGTAGATAAGTGATTGCTTAGGGCTGAGAGAAGGATGGGGGGTAATGTTAGCAGCTAAAAGGCTTGGGGTTTCTTGTTGAAGTGATGAAAATGTTCTAAAATTGATTGTGATGATGATTGCACATATCTATAAATATACTAATAACCGATGAAATGTTCCCTTTAAATGGGTAATTTTACGGTATGTGAATAACATCTCAATACCCATTGCCGTTGAGTTGATTCTGACTCATAGCAGCCCTATAGGACAGAGTAGAACTGTCCCATAGAATTTCCAAGGAGTGGCTGGTGGATTTGAACTGCCGACCTTGGCAGCTGAACTCTTAACCACTGCGCCACCAGGGCTCCAACATCTCGATAAAGCTGTTTTGTTTTGTTTTGTTTTTTTAAAAAAAAAAAAAAGCTCACATGACAGGTATGCCTGGTTCTTCCCTGCAGGGTGTTGGAGCCGGCCAGCATAGAACGGATGCGGGACTTGGGTCATGAAGCTATAGCAGGCACTGCTCTTCCCAGTGAAGTCCTTTCGGCCTTTGCATTCTTCTCCTTCTATTCATTTTTTCTTCTTCCTCAAGTCTTGTTGTTAGCTGCCTTTGAGTCGGCCCCGCCTCCTGGAGGCCCCATGCACAACAGAATGATATGCTGTCCAGTCCTGCATCATCCCTACCATAGGTTTCAGATCAGACCGCTGTGATTTAGAGGGTTTTCATTAGCTAATTTTTGAAAGTAGATCACCTGGCCTTTCTTCCTAGTCTAGAAGCTCCACTGAAGCCCCTTCGGCATCATAGCAACACACAAGCCTCCACTGACAGACAGGTGGTGGCCGCACTTGAAGAACGTTAGCCAGGAATTGAACCATGGAAGGATGATTGCTGCCGCTGAACCACTGCTGTCCTCTCTTCCTCAATAAACATCAGGAATGCTTAAGCATCATTTTTTTCTTCTTTTCGTATCTCTAACTAGTCTCTGGTAATGCATTAGAAATGCAATATCTTTGATTTGGTTTGGAATTTTGATGCCTTAATCTTCTATGCTATAAGCTAAAACCCTCATTTTCAAATTTCTGCCATTCTTATTAACCATTCCCATGTATTTACATTTCCGCCTTTTCCCCACGGCTTTATCCTTGTTACTTCTCTACCATCAATCTATGGGTTTCAGCTTCCTGGAGTGGCTGATAGCTCATCAGCCAACCACAATTACATTAGCTCTCCTCTCCAAGGAACCCGAGAAAGGACTGAGGTTAGACAGGACTGAGCCAATGATCCCAACTACGTCAGTGACAGTAAACATTTTAGATTTTTGAAAAGCTGTTAGGTGAAAATTAAAATTGGTGCTTATACATAGACATGATCTAAGAGTCTTAAGTAAAAAAAAAAAAAAAAAATTAAAATTTTACAAAGCCACACAATTATTTAGCTGGCTCCTGTCCTATGCTGGTCCAGGGTATTTTGACTTCCCATTTAATACAGTAAAAATACAATTTTTACATCTGGCTTATTCAGCAATTTTGGCAAGTAACTGCAAGTTAGAGGATCCAAATGTCATGAATGTTTGGGTTTTTAATGTATCCCATTTGCAGCCACAGATTTACCTTTCTGCTAATGTAATACATAGCTTAATATTAAATTGTTTGCATTCTATAAACACACATGAGATTGGTAGTGGGAAGTCAGCCAAGCGTAAACTAGGAGTTCATGGGAAAATCTGCTTAGTTTCAAAAATTTGCTTGAGCTAATTTGCAAAGAGAATAACCCACATGTGGGTTATTGAGGGTTAGCCATGTAATCCCTAAAGAGCAAAACACCAGTTAATGATCCCTGTTGAGAGAGGAAGATCTACTGCCTGTTTCTATGTTGCAGGGATTTTACGTATATTATCTCAAATTTTTACAATAAACTTACAAGGTCAGTATTATTATCCACATTTTCTAGATGAGGAAACTGAGGCCCAGAGAAACTAAGTGATGTGCCCAAGGCTAAACAGGTATTGATGATGAAGCCAAGATCTGATAAACCTGGTTTTACCTACGACACAAAGTTGTCTCCTTTGTTCATTCATTCGTTCAATCATTACTGAGGTGTACAAAGAGCTGCCTTGATTGTATGACAGTGTCTATATTGGTAATAATTAATAAACCAGTTCAAAGGAAAGACAAGTTAGAGACTAGTGTTTTCATCATAAACAGTTTTAATGTCAAAGCATAAAAGGAAAGGATTCCTTAGCGGAGACCAACATGTATATAAAAACCAATACTTTTCTAAGATCAAGGATCTTCAGTCAATAGCTGACAGTCTGCCAGAAGATCTCATTTGGGTCTCCAACTCATCTGTGACTGGAACATCTCTTTCTCCATGCATGCCAGTTGCTTTAGATGTTAGTCTAAAAATAGAATGATTTTTCTTTGATACTTAAAGTTCAAAGGAACTTTGTTAGACTGGAATTTACTTGCGTACAAGTTGAATAATAGCATATAGGTGAAAAGAACCCTGAGTTGACTGGTAAACTGCAGGCCCCACCCAAACTGAAAATATTTGGGCAAAATCAGGAAAGCAAAAAATGGCAAAGTAGTACTGAAGGGAAGTGGACCACCCTGGAATCTGGAAATGGACGTTGATGCCCTTTAGTGTTGTATAATCAGCTGTGTAAATCAAGCCAAGACAAATAATAACCAAAGTAGTAGTATTTTATCTCTGGGCCATATGTGCAGGCTACATAGCCACTCAATTCACAACAGACAGTCCTCAGAGTTCTTCCTAAGAGGAGAGATCTCACCAATGCTTTTTATTATTATCGTCATTATTATTATTAATTTTTTAGGAGAGAATTCACCCCCATCCACCCCACTCTTACGCCACTATCTTGGAAAACCTCTTCCTCCGGAGGGTTAAGAATAACAAATTTTTATTTCATAAAAATTCCCTTGCAGTAGAGTGAGAAGGAGCCAGAAAGACTGCTGACCCTCACACTCTATGTTGTAGGCTGGGGAGATGTGGTAGGCAGAATAAAGAGATCCACATCCTAATCCCCAAACCTGTAAATGACAAAAGACGCTTTGCAGCTGTGAGTAAACTAAAGCCCCCTCAGAGGGGGAGATTACCCTTAACTATGGAGAACCTTTTCCAGGTGTGGTCAGAAAGAGACGTGAGGCTGAAAGAAGGGTCAGAGAGATGATACATTGCTTGCATTGAAGGTAGAAGAAGGGGGCCACGAGCCGAGGAATGCAGACAGCTTCTAGAAGCTGGAAAAGGCAAGGAGACAGAATCTCCTCTAGAGCCTCCAGAAAGGATGCTGGTGATAATGCCTTGATTTTAGTCCAGTGATACCCATGTCAGACTTCTGACCTACACAACTGTAAGAAAATAAATTTTGGTTTTAAACCATGAAGTCTGTAGTAACTTATTACAGCAGCAGTAGAAAACAAAATACAGGAAAGAACAGAGTAAGGCAGTTAAAGAGAACTTCATCCCTTTTGTGACATATTCTTCCTCCAACTTTCTTCCTAATTAAACTAGGAGTGGGACACTTCTTGTTTAGGAAAAACACCTAAATAATTTCAAAGTTCTCAGACTGAAGTCAGAGCGTGCTAAAGTCCTTGTTGCTTTTATTGTTCTATTAGATTATTTCTTCGTTTTTATACTCACAAAGAGGTGGGTTGCATGTTAATTCCATTGAAATTTATTTCTTTGCCTTTACTCTACTTGAAGACCTATAGTGCAATTTAATTATTAATCAAAAGTACACTCCTTTTATTATAAGGAAAGCTACCCGATAGCCGATAGCTATTCTTACCTTATCACTGATGGCTTCAGTTGAACCAAAGAATAAGAAACCAAACAGCGTTCAGTGGATCCTCAAACTAATTTTATCATTATTGTCATTATGACTAATACAAAACTTGAGCATTTTCCAATTTATTACCGCTATTGATAATAACAAACCTTGTACACTTTCCATTTATAAACATTTGGTGTGAGGTCCACATGAAAATAAGGTACATGGTAATAACTCATATTAACTTTCAGTAGTTAAGTCTTCATACTATACTCCCTTCTGGATTGAACAAAATCAAATTCTCTGACTCACCCTGGTTCAATGAATCAGGCTGATGTTATCTTGCCTTTGAAGATTATCTTCTATCCTTTACGTTAGAAACAGGAGGGATAGAGAAAATGCTTATATTCTGTATCCCCAACCTATTATTTCCTTCCACACTACCATTTCCCAACTCTTCTAACCATTTCTCTCTCATTTACTCACTCTGTTTCCAACTCATCACAACTTACCCTTGGCCCAGAAGAACTGTCTAAACTTTATTCCCTCCTAACACAAACCCAGTTGCTATAGAGTCAATTCTGACTCGTAGCAACCCCATGTGTTTCAGAGTAGAATTGTGCTCCATTGGGTTTTCAATGGCTGTGATCTTTCGAAAGCAGGTTGCCAGGCTTTTCTTCTGAGGTGCCTCTGGATGGATTTGATCTGCCAACCTTTTGGTTAATAGTCGAGTGCTTAACCATTTGCACGTCCTAGGGATTCCTTATTCCCTGCTTCTAAAGTCTAAATAATAAAAAATTAAATATACAAGGAACTTAACTGTGATGAAGCTTCAGATCATTCATTTGGCAAGTTTACTATGAAGTTAATGAAACTTAAGCTTCAAGACCCATCCAAGGCCTGGGAAGGACCCTGACATGTTCACATGGTTACAGATTTTTGTAAAATTTGTGAAAGTAAAATACTTCACTTACAATTGGTTAAGACCATTACTTCTTTCTAATTTGACTCCCCATTTAACACCCTGCTGTCAGTAGATGTTACGTGGACATGAGCATTTTCGGGATCCAGCTAAGCAAAAGTTGAGTTGAAGGTACATTGAGTTTCAGTTTAGTGGAGGTTCACAGTCACTTCCCTAAGTAGTTAAACTATTACTGGCTGACCTGGTATAGAAATTGCTCTTGACAACGACTCAAAAAAAAGAGTAGATGCTGAGGCAAACAAATACCTCATGGGACTTGGTTCTTGGTTTCAAGGTTTAGGGTCATGGTTTCATGGGATATCCCATTTAATTGGGCTAATAACATGTTAGCGCTTCTGTTCTACCTCCTAGTTCGTTGGGTAGTGTCTGGCATCTTAAAAGCTTGCAAGTGGCCATTCAAGGCAGAACAATTACTCTCTATTTGTCTGAAGTAACAGTGGAAGAAGGAGAGTCAGGAATGGGATAAGGATATGGAAAGTGTGGCTAATTGCTTCCATGAACAACTGCCTCCTCTGCCATGAGACCGGAAGACTAGATGGTGCCCATCTACCATTACTAAATGTTTAGATCAAAGATTCTATAGAAGAATCCTGTTTATAAGGGGAAAAACAAAGAAAAAATTTCAAACTCTCATGGACTCCAGACTTCCTGGAGCCATGGAGGCTGGATGAACCCCTGAAACTATTGCCCTGAGATAATCTTTAAACCTAAAACCAAAAATATCCCCTGAAGTCTTCTTAAAACCAAACAATGGTTTAGCTTAACTGGTAAAATATGTCTGCCTTGAATATGGAGCTTTCTTAGAAAGCTAGAAATTGAAATACTATATGATCCAGCAATCCCACTTCTAGGAATATATCCTAGAGAAATAAGAGCCTTCGCATGAATAGACATATGCACACCCATGTTCATTGCAGCATTGTTCACAATAGCAAGAAGATGGAAACAACTTAGCTGTCCATCAACAGATCAATGGGTAAGCAAACTATGATACATACACAAAATGGAGTACTACACAGCAATAAAGAACAGCGAACACTATGTGAAGCATCTCACAACATGGATGAATCTGGAGGGCATTACGCTGAGTGAAGTAAATCAATCACAAAAGGACAAATATTGCATGAGACAACTACTATAAAAACTCATAAAAAGGTTTACACACAAAAAGAAACTATTTTTGATGGTTACGAGGGAAGGCAAGGGTGGGGAGGGAAAAACACTAAATAGACAATAGATAAGTGGTAAGTTTGGTGAAGAGTGAGACAGTACACAATACTGGGGAAGCCAACACACCTTGTCCAAGGCAAGGTCCTGGAAGCTGTATAGATACATCCAAACTCCCTGAGGGATCGAATTACTGGGCTGAGGGCTGTGGGAACCATGGTCTCAGGGAACATCTAGCTCAACTGGCATAACAAAGTTTATAAAGAAAATGTTCTACATTCTACTTTGGTGAGTAGCATCTGGGGTCTTAAAAGCCTGTGAGAGGCCATCTAAGATACTCCACAGGTCTCACCTCTTCGGGAGTGTCTTGGTCATCTAGTGCTGCTATAACAGAAATACCACAAGTGGATGGCTGTAACAAAGAGAAATTTATTCTCTCATAGTCCAGTAGGCTAGAAGTCCAAATTCAGGGTGCTGGCTCCAGGTGAAGTCTTTCTCTCTCTGCTGGCCCTGGAGGAAGGTCCTTGTCATCAGTCCTCCCTTGGTCTGGGAGCATCTCAGTTTAGGAACCTCAGGTCCAAAGGACGCGCTCTGCTCCCAGCCCTGCTTTCCGGGTGGTATGCGTTCCCCATGACTCTCTGCTCCCTTCTCTCTTTTATATCTCAAAAGAGACTGGCTTAAGACACTATCTAATCTTGTAGAGCTCATCAATATAACTGCCACTAATCCATCTCATTATATAGTGATAGGATTTACAACACACAGGGAAATCACATCAGATGACAAAATGGTAGACAATCATACAATGCTGGGAATCGTGACCTAGCCAAACTGACAGATATTTTTGAGGGACACAATTCAATCTATGACAGGGAGCAAGGGAGAATGAAGAAACTAAAGACACAAAGGACATAAAATGATACTCGTGTAGAGTGTGCTTCTTAGCTCAAGTAGATACGTGAGACCGAAGGGGCAGCTTTGGTTCGGAGGTGAGATGGGAAGGCAGAAAGAGTCAGGAGCTGATTGAATAGACATGGGAAATCAGGGATGGAAAACAGGAGTGTGCTGTCACAGTATAGGGAGAGCAATTAGGGTCACATAACAATGTATGCATAAATTTTTGTATGAGAGACTAACATGAATTGTAAACTTTAACTTAAACTACAATACTTTAAAAAAAAAAAAGACCCAAGGGAAAGCTTAGTCCAAAGGACTAATGGACCACAACTACCATGGCCTTCACCAGACTGAGTGTAGCACAACTAGATGGTAACCAGCTACCACCACTGACTGCTCTGACTGGGCTCACAACAGAGGGTCCTGGACAGAGCTGGAGAAAAATGTAGAACAAAATTCTAACTCACAAAAAAAGACCA
>NW_004444227.1:1002338-1011289 GCF_000243295.1 Trichechus manatus latirostris | reverse complement strand
GTCCTGGACAGAGCTGGAGAAAAATGTAGAACAAAATTCTAACTCACAAAAAAAGACCAGACTTACTGGCCTGACAGAGACTTGAGAAACCCTGAGAGTATGACCTCCAGACACCCTTTCAGCTCAGTAATGAAGTCACTCCTGAGGTTCACCCTTCAGCCAAAGATTAGACAGGCTCATAAAACAGAATGAGACTAAAGGAGCATACCAGTCCAGGGGCAAGGACTAGAAGGCAGGTGGGGACAGGAAAGCTGGTAATAGGGAACTCAAGGTCGAGAAGGGAAAGTGTTGACATGTCGTGGGGTTGGTAACTAAAGTCATAAAACAGTATGTGTACCAACTGTTCAATGAGAAGCCAGTTTGTTCTGTAAACGTTCATCTAAAGTACAATTTAAAAAAAAAAAATGTCTGCCTTGAGCATTATGCTCCTTTAAGATCTGTCTATATAGGAACAAACTGACAACGGAAACTCAAAAGATTAGATAGGAACCTTAGGGGACAATGAGTTTATGTTAACGGTAGAAGAACAACTCAGAATAGGAGGGTGAGAATGGTTGCACAACTCGAAGAATGTAACCAATGTCACTGAATTGTACATATATAGAAACTTGAATTGGTGTGTGTTTTTGATGTGTATATTCTCAATAACAACAATAAAAAATCAAATAAAATATTTTATTTCTTTTTTTATTGTACTTTAGATGAAGGTTTACAGAACAAACAGTTTCTAATTAAATAGTTAGTACACATTTTGTTTTATGACAATGGTTAACAACCCCACGACATGTCAGCACTGTCCGTTGTCAACCTTGGGTTCCCTATTACCAGCTTTCCTGTCTCCTCCTGCCTTCTAGTCTTTGTCCCTGTACTGTTGTGTCCCATTAGTCTCGTTTTGTTTTATGGGGCTGTGTAATCTTTGGCTGAATGGTGAACCTTGGGAGTGACTTCATTACTGAGCTAAAAGGGTGTCCGGGGGCCATATTTTGACTGGTCAGTAAGTCTGGTCTTTTTTTGTGAGTTAGAATTTTGTTCTACATTTTTCTCCAGCTCTTTCCAGGACCCACCGTTGTGATCCGGGTCAGAGCAGTCAGTGGTGGTAGCCGGGCACCATCTAGTTGTATTGGGCTCAGTCTGGTGGAGGCCGTGGTAGTTGTGGTCCATTAGTCCTTTGGAGAAAATAAATTATTAAAAAAAAAAAAGAAATTGCTCTTGATACTCTTCTTGCCCTTCAGCCAACTTACTAGGCATTGGGACATGAAGGACCAGGGTCAGAGGTCATACTGGGATAAGAGTGGGTCCTGTAGCACCTAGCACTGGAAGTATGTGGGTTGTAGAGGGGAATAAGGTTGCAATGTTTGGAGTCAGAAGCAAAACTGTGGAAAATTCCTCTAAGCATCAAATAAGTGAAATTTTAAGTAGATGATTTTGTTCTCATCAATGCCTCATCAAAGAAGACACTCTCTCCTGTTATGAATATACTTGATAACGGATCATGTATAATTATGAATCCATAATACATTTTTAAGGAAATCATCTAAAAATAGATTTGATCAGAATTCCCATGTGTCTAGTGTACAGTCCTGTAGCAGTGAGTAAATCTATTGTGCAGTTACATGTTTTATATATCCCATCTCTCTTAGTTGTCTAGTGCTGCTATAACAGAAATACCACAAGGGGGTGGCTCTAACAAACAGAAATTTATTTTCTCAAGGTTCAGGAGGCTAGAAGTCCAAATTCAGGGTGCTGGCTCAAGGAGAAGGTTTACTCTCTCCATTGGCTCTGGAGGAAGGTCCTTGTCTCTTCTGAGCTTCTCCTCCAGAGCAATCTCTGTGTGGCTTGGAATCTCTCTTCCTCCATCTCTGCTTCTTTCACTTGCTGGTTTCCTCTTTTATATCTCAAAAGAGAGTGACTCAAGACACATCCTACACTGATCCTGTCCATTAACATAACAAAGACTACCCATTCCCATATGGGATTATAACCACAGGCAGAAACGTCAGGATTACAACACATATTTTTGGAGGACACAATTCAATCCATAACACCATCTATCAATAATAAAACATAAATGATGACCAACTATACTAGAGGAAGACAGTTTTCTTCTCTTTCTGTAGAAAGTGATGTTACAAAAGCAGTGTCATATGAAGAGGTGAGAAAAGAATATACAGCCAAAAATGTAAGAAAAAAGTACTATAGATGGGTGTCAGATAATTAAAAAACAAAAATAGTATATATTTCTAGATTTGGGGATGTTTGTAGTATTTATTGGAGTCCCTGGGTGGCACAAATGGTTAAGTGCTCAGCTACTAACTAAAATGATGGCAGTTCAAATCCACCTAGAGGCACCTTGGAAGAAAGGCCTGGTGATCTGCTTCCAAAAGCTCATAGCCTTGAAAACCCAATGGAGCACAGTTCTCCTTTGACACATACGGGGTTGTCGTGAGTCATAATTGACTAGATGGCAACAGGTTTAGGTTTGGTTTGGTAATGTTTATCATGTTTCTAAAATTTGTAATTTGTTTTCAATTTTCTCATTCTAAATTAATATTTACATTTGTACCAAATTTTGTGTTTATAGAACAAAAATATGTGAATAATTAATAATAATAATAGATTAAATAAGCCCCACGAAACCTAGATCCACTCCTGCATCCACTTATAATCATTGATTACCCAAATTGACAATCTATGGTGGAGGCCTTTATTGTCCATTGAAGGCCTTAGGTTTGCTTTATGGTCTTTTTTTTTTTTTTTTTTAACTTGATTGTCTTTTATGTCCAATCCCCCTGGAAAAATAAGAGAAAATAAACTAAAAATTGTGATATTTCTGAGAGTGAGGTTAGTGAGGTTTATATTCTGAATACAAGTATCAAATATTATAAACCCTATGGTTTTGGACAAGTCTCCTATCCTCTTTGAAACTCAGGTTCCTCATAGGTAAAAAGGTTCACATAGCTGAAATCTTTTTGAGGGCAAGAAATATGTACTATACTTCATGATATTCTTCATAATTGAAGTATTTAGTAGGCTCTGAAAAATAAAAACAAATATGATAACAACTTGGCAAGTGAGCGCATTGCAGAACCTCTCCCCTATCACTGCACTCCCAGAGAGGTTGGCCCTGGATTCTGATGGTCTGAAAACAGATGTGTGCTGCTCAGCATTCATGAGGGTAACTTGAAATGCTTCATTCCAGGAAAAAAAAAGAAAAAGATGGCTATTTGATTATTTTCTGCTTTTTCAAAACTAACAGCAGTATGCATCTGCTGGTGTTGAATTTATACACAGGTGGTACATTTTTGAGATTTGCATTTGAAATATATATTTTTTGATTTCACCTATATTTCATAATTCCAACACACTTATATTTTCTTCCAATCTCTATGTAGAAGTAGACTTTACATAACACAGTTCTACAATGCTGTACTTTTCAGTAAACATTTCAATTTGTCAGTAAATATACAAGCTCCCACCATGTGCCAAGCACTGAGTACAGAAAAATGAACAAGGTACAATCCTTGTTTCAGTTTAGGAGGCAAACAGGAGATTACCTCGTAGTGTGATAAATACTAGGACAGGACGGAATACTAGGGCCGAGGCGAGCTATGAGAAGGGCAGAAAAACAACATGTGAGGTTAGAACATTGGTTGAGGGGTCAGACATTTCTGGATTTCTGTCCTGCTTCTGCCACTTATTAGCTGTGTGACAGTGAACAGGTTATGAAACTCTATAAGCCTGAGTTTCTGCGTCTATAATATGAGTATACCCGTTGCCGTTGAGTCGATTCTGACTCATGCTGACTCTGACTCATAGGACAGAGTAGAACTGCCCCCATAGGGTTTCCAAGGAGCGGCTGGTGGATTCGAACTGCCTACCTTTTGGTTAGCAGCCGAGCTTTTAACCACTGCACCACCAAGGCTCCATAAAACAGATACAGTAATAATTAAATAAGATGTTACATTTTAAAGATTTACCATCTCATCTGGCTTAATTAAGTATCCAATAAGCACTTAAAATGGTATATATATAGTTTTCAAATATGAGGACTAAGGAAGGCTTTTTGGAAAAAAAGTGATATCTAAACTGACGTTTGGAAAAAATGAGTTGGGATTAGCCAGGTGAAGGTGAGAGGGGTGAAAAGGGAAAGTTTTTTTCCGGCAGAGGGAACAGCAAAAGCAAAAGATAAAGGACATTATTAAACAAAAACTTTTTAATGTTTTTATGGAAACGTAGATTTCATTTAAAAAATTTAATGAAATTTTTAAAAGTTATTTCTTGGAGTAGTTTTAGATTTACGGAAAAACTGAGCAGAAATTACGGGGTTCCTATATACCCCCTTCCCTCCCTACAGTTGGCACTAATATTAACAAATTGCATTAGTGTGACATATTTGTTACAATTGACAAACCTATACTGATACATCATTACTAACTAAAGTCCATAGTTTACATTAGAGTTCACTCTTCCTGTTGTACACACCTATGGGTTTTCACAAATACATAATACTATGTGTCCACCATTACAGTATCATACAGAATAATTGCACGCTCCTAAAAAATGCCCTGTGCTCCACCTATTCATTTCTCCCTTTCCGGAACCCCTGGGAACACCTGAACTTTTTACTGTCTCTATATGAGTCGGAATTGACTCAACGGCAATGGGTTTTTATAGTTTTGCCCTTTCCAGAATGTCATATAGTTGGAATCATACACTATGCACCTTTTTGAGACTGGTTTCATTTACTTAGCAATATGCATTGAAGATTCCTCCATGTCTTTTCATGGCTTGATTGTTAATTTCTTTTTGCATGGATTGTATGGATATACCACGATTTATTTATCCATTTACCTATTGAAGGACATATTGGTTGCTTACAATTTTTGGCAATTATGAATAAAGCTGCTTTAAACATTTGTTTGTATGTTTCTGTGTGAACATAAGTTTCCAACTCATTTGGGTAAATACCGAGAAATGTGGTTGGTGGATCTTATGATAAAACTATGTGTAGCTTTTTAAGAATTGCCAGGCTGTCTTCCAAAGTGGCTGTACCATTTTGCATTCCCATTAGCAATTAATGAGAGTTTCTGACCAACATTTGGTGTTTTGGATTTTAGCCATTCTAATCAGTGTGTAATATTATCTCATTGTTTTTTAATTTGCAATTCCCTAGTAATATATGATGCTGAGCATCTTTTCATATGCTTATTTTCCATCTGTATCTCTTCATTGGTGAGGTGTCTGTTCGGGTTGTTTGTCCATTTTTTAAGAGGGTTGTTTTCTTATTGTTGAGTTTTATGAGTTCTTTGCATATTTTGGATCATAAGCTTCATTTTTATCACTTTTATGACTATGTAATATCCTCTTACGTTAATTATCCTATAGCACAGTGGTTCTCAAAGTGCGGTTCCTTAGAAATTAGTGAAAATACAAATTATTGCATCACACCCTAAACTTACTAAATCATAAACTCTAGGAATGTGTATTAGATTTCTTGGCCTGCCATAACAAAATAGCACAAATTGGGCAGTTTATTTACTGAAATAAGCAGAAATTTATTGTCTCATAGCTCTTTTTTTTTTAATGTTTCTTCCAGTCATTTTTTATCAAGGCTTTGTATATGTGCAATTTTCACACAATTGAGATCCTACTGAATACACATTTTTTTATTCTGCGTTTAACATCACTTGTATTCCCAGTCATTTTTTTCTTTCTTTAAATATTTTGTTGTGTTTTTGGTGAAAGTATACACAGTAAATTAGATTCCCATTTAACGATTTCTATACATATTGTTCAGGACCTTGGTTACAATTTCCACATTATGTCAATATTCTCATTATTTCCATTCTGGTTGTTCCATTTCCATTAATCTAGCTGCCCTGTACCCCCTGACCTTCCTATCCTTGCTTTAGAGTAAATGTTGACGATTTGGTCTCATACAGATGATTTTTTTTTTGGGCTGTAATCTTTTTTTTTTTTTAATTTTTTTTATTGTACTTCAGGTGAAGGCTTACAGAACAGAGAGTTTCTAATTAAACAATCAGTACACATATTGTTTTATGACATGGATTAACAACCCCACGACATGTCAACACTCTCCCTTCTCGACCTTCAAGGACCTTTTTTTTGGTGAAAATATAAGTAGCCAAAGATACACCTTTTCAAAAACTTCTACGTGTACAATTCAATGACATCGATTACATTCTTCCAGTTGTGCCACTATTCTCATTGTCCTTTTCCAAATTATTCCATCACCATTGTCTTCAACTCACTGTCCCCTACGCTTCCCATCAAACCTTTTGAGTTGCTGTTGTCAATTTGATCTCACATAGATAATTCCTTTTTTTTTTTTTGATACTTTAAATGAAGGTTTACGAACAAAATAGTTTCTCATTAAACAGTACACATATTGCCCTATGACAATGGTTAACAACCCCACGACATGTCAACACTGTCCTTACTCAACCCTGGATTCCCTATCACCAGCTTTCCTGTCCCCTCCTGCCTTCTTGTCCTTGTCCCTGGACACTTGTGCCTCATTAGTCCTGTTTTGTTTTATGAGGCTGTCTGGTCCCCGGCTGAACGGTGAACCTCAGGAGTGACTTCAACCCTGCGCTAAAAGGGTGTCCAGGGGCCATACTCTTAAGATTTCTCCAGTCTCTGTCACGCCAGT
Organism: Trichechus manatus latirostris; assembly: GCF_000243295.1. Taxonomy (NCBI): domain Eukaryota; kingdom Metazoa; phylum Chordata; class Mammalia; order Sirenia; family Trichechidae; genus Trichechus; species Trichechus manatus. The sequence continues at coordinate 1,004,616 of NW_004444227.1, read as the reverse complement.
AAATCTGGTCTTTTTTGTGTGTTAGAATTTTGTTCTACATCCTTCTACAGCTCTGTCCAGAACCCTCTTTGTGATCCCGGTCAGAGCAGTCGGCGCTGGTAGCCGGGCACCATCTAGCTGGACAGGACTCAGTCTGGTGGAGGCCTTGGTAGCTGTGGTCCATTAGTTCTTTGGACTAATCTTTTCCTTGCATTCTGTTCTCTTCATTCTCCCTTGCTCCCGAAGGGATGAGAGCAGTGGAGTATCTTAGATGGCTGCTCACAGGCTTTTAAGACCCCAGACGCTACTCACCAAGGTAGAATGTAGAACATTGTCTTTATAAACTGTCTTATGCCAATTGAGCTAAATGTTCCCCAAGACCATGGTCCCCACAGCCCTCCACCCAGCAATTTAGTCCCTCAAGGGAGTTTGGACGTGTCTATTGAGCTTCCATGATCTTTCCTTGTACAAGTTGTGCTGGCTTCCCCAGTATTGAGTACTGTCTTACCCTTCACCAAAGCTACCACTTATCTAATGTCTGTTTAGTATTCCCCCCACACACCCCATCCCTCGTAACCAACAAAGGTTGTTACTTTCTGTGTGTAAACCTTTTCATGAGTTTTTACAGTAGAGGTGTCATACAATATTTGTCCTTTTGTGATTGACTCATTTCACTCAGCATAACGTCCTCCACTTTCATCCATGTTATGAGCTGCTTCACAGATTCATCATTATTCTTTATAGTTGCATAATACTCCATTATGTGTATGTACCATAGTTTGTTTATCCATTCTTCTGTTGATGGGCATCTAGGTTGTTTCCATCTTTTTGCTATTGTGAACAATGCTGCAGTGACCATGGGTGTGCATATGTCTATTCGTGTGACAGCTATTATTTCTCTAGGATATATTCCTAGGAGTGGGATTGCTGGATTGTATGGTATTTCTATTTCTAGCTTTCTAAAGAAGTGCCATATCATTTTCCAAAATGGTTGTATCATTATGCATTCCCACCAGAAGTACATAAGAGTTATGATCTCCCTGCAGCCTCCCCAGCATTTGTTATTTCCAGGGTTTTTGATTCGTGCCGGTAATGCCAGGGTGAGATGGTGTCTCATTGTGGTTTTAATTTGCATTTCTCTAATGGCTAGTGATAGCGAGCATTTCCTCAAGTGTCTGTTGGCCGCTTGGATGTTTTCTTTGGTGAAGTGTCTGTTCATTTCCTTTGCCCATTTTTTAATTGGCTTATTTGTCTTTTTGTTGTAGAGGTGTTTGATTTTTTGTAGATTATAGAGGTTAGAACTTTCTCTGACTTGTAATGTCCAAAAATCTTTTCCCAGTCCGTAGGTTCTCCTTTTACTCTTTTGGTGAAGTCTTTTGATGAGCAAACGTGTTTAATTTTTAGAAGATCCCAGTTATCTAGCTTATCTTCTGGAGTATGTGTGTTGTTGGTTATGGTTCGTATCCTGTTAATGCCATGTATTAGGACCTCTAGCATTGATCGTATTTTTTCTTCTATGAACTTTATAGTTTTTGGCTTTATATTTAGGTCTTTGATCCATTTTGAATTAGTTTTTGTATATGTTGTGAGGTATGGGTTCTGTTTCATTGTTTAGTAGATGGACATCCAGTTTTGCCAGCACTATTTGTTAAAAAGACTGTCTTTTCTCCATCTGATGGCCTTTGGGACCTTGTTGAAGATCAGGTGACTGTAGGTGAATGGATTTACATCTGCGTTCTTGATTCTGTTCCATTGGTTAATGTATCTGTCGTTGTACCAGTACCAGGATGTTTTGACTACCATAGCTGTATAGTAGGTTCTGGGGTCAGGTAGTGTGAGTCCTCCTACTTTATTCTTCTTCTTCAATAGTGCTTTACTTGTTGTGGGCTTCTTCCCTTTCTATATAAAGTTAATGATTAGTTTTTCCATCTCTTTAAAGAATGTTGTTGGTATTTGATCAGGATTGCATTGTATTTGTAAATTGCTTGGGTAGAATTGTCGTTTTCACTATGTTGAGTCTACCTATTCATGAGCATGGTATGTTTTTCCATTTATGTAGATCCTTTTGGGTTTCTTGCAGTAGTGTTTTGTAGTTTTCTTGGTATAGGTCTTTCACATCTCTGGTTAGATTTATTCCTAAGTATTTTCTTTTTTAGGGGCTATTATAAATGGTATTGTTTTCCTGATTTCTTTTTCATCGTTCTCTTTATTGGTGTATAGGAATCCAACCAATTTTTGTATGTTTATCTTGTATCCTGCTACTCTGCTGAATCTTTCTATTAGTTCCAGTAGTTTTCTT
>NW_004444227.1:970887-999477 GCF_000243295.1 Trichechus manatus latirostris | reverse complement strand
TGCTCCTCAGCCCTTCTATGACACTGTCCATTTCTGAAATCTTGTTGTTTATCTTTTGGATTTCTAATTGTTGTTTTTGTATGATTTCAAGTTGTGAATTTATTTTGACATTTTGTTCCTGCATTATTTCCCTGAACTCTTCCATTCTTTTTGTCTGTATTTTCCATGTATGTGTCTGCCTTTTCCATGAATTTGTCTATTTTTTCCTCATTTTTGTCTGCTTTTTGCTTCAACTCTTGGATAGCTCTGAATAGTAGAGGCTTGAATTCCATATCAGGTAGTTCTAGTGCCTTTTCTTCTACTGGAAATTCATCTGATATTTTATTTTGGATGCCTACTAGAACCATCCTGTCCTGTTTTTGTAAACGTTTTCATATTGTCTGCTATCTTCGAGGCGTTCGGTAGTTATTTTGTTCATTTATTGATTGTAGATTTTGTTTATTTAGTCCTGCTATTTTGTTTTATTTGGCTATGTCTGAGCAGGTGAGCTGTGTGTTCTTTGTTGTTTGCTCATTGTGGGCACGAGGCTACTTGTCTCCTTTTCCAATTCATGGGGTCAGTCGCTCAGATATGGTACATCAAGGCAGGTCTAGCTGAAGAGAAGTTGCTGGGATGGTTGCTTTGTGGCACTTACGACAGCCACCAGGGCGGGCTGGTAATCAGTGCAGGGCAGGTTCCAGTAGGCCATGCCTGGGCTGCTTGGTGGTGTGATGTTCAGAGCACAGTGCAGGTAGGCAGGATGGAGGGGGCAGATTGTGATGTGTGGAGCTAAGATGGGTATGTGAGAGAGGAGAGAGAAGAGAGGAAAGGAGCCAAAAACATACAAACAAACAAAAAAGAGCGTAGAGGAGCTTGCTGTTGGAGTGGAGAGATCAGAGACTATGAAATGGAGAAAAACAAAAAGGAGAAGAAGAAGAAAAAAAGAAAAGGAAAGAAGAAATGAATAAATAAAAATTAGAAAGAAAAAAGAAAAGAAAAGCTCCCAGGGATCCCACTGGTGCAGCTGCGAGGTCTGGGGAAGTTGCTTCCAGTCTGTGAAGTACAGCCTGGCTAGAAGTTGTAGAGGTGTCACTCGGCACCAGGTATTCACCGAAAAGGAAGAGAAAGAAAGTATAGAGAGATGAGAGACTGAGTAATGAAGAAAGACAAAAAGGGAAAAGAAAACAAAACAAACAAATTTAAAAAAAAGAACAAGAAGACCCCCCTCAAAAAAAAAAAAAAAAAAACACGAAGAAAGACATGACCTCAGGGATTCCTCTGTGCATTTGTGCAAACTGAAGGAGTAGTCTCAAGCTGCACAGTACTGCCTGGCTAGAACAGGCTCCCAATTTGAGAAATGAAAAAGAAAACAAACAAACAATCAAAACAAACAATCAAAAAGGCCCCAGGATCCCACTAGCATGGCAGTACAGGCTGGGAAGTAGTCTCACATTCGAGCGGTGTTTCACAGCCTTTCAGGAAGAAGCAAAGATGGCACACGGAGCCAGGTATTTGAGAGAAAGGAGGAGGAAGTGGTGAGAGGTAAGGAAGAAATCTAAAGAAGCAGAAAAAAACAACACTAGTAGCCAACAAATGGCATTTAGGTAGCTGGCCAGTGCAGGTGGGTGGAATCCAAGTGACACCGGGGTGAAGCCAGTGTTTCCCGGCCAACAGACTGTGGCCGCAGGAAGCAGAGGAGGCCGAGTGGGGGTGAAGAAGGGTGGGGGTGGGAAAGCATATATTGCTGGTTACCAGTTGTTTTGTCTCTTGCTGGAAGCTCCGTGAACCTGCTTTCTCGTACCCCCCATTCGCTGGTCTCTGAAAGGAGTCCAAGATGGCAGGTCTGCACCGCGGTGTTTTATAGGGGATCTCTGCATGTATCTCTCCTCGCTCTCTGTTCTCTGTCAGTTTCTTATCCATTCAGTGCTTGGCTGAGTTCTTTATCTCTTCATTTGATGCTTAGGGTTTCAGGATTGCTGTTTTCTCTGTTTGGCTTCGTTTTTTGGATCTTTGTTGTGGACGGACGGTGTGGTGCTTCTGCCTATAGTGCCATGTTGCCCGGAAGTCCTCTGATTTTTTTTTTTTTTTTTAGGAAGCACAGTACTTGTGGGTAATATTGTTTATTTCATGAGGCTATCTGTTATTAGCTGAAAGGTAACCTCTGGGAGTGGTTTTAGTTCAAAATTTAAAGAGTATCTCAAGGTGATAGTCTCAGGGTTTCCTTTAGACTCTACCAGTCCAGTAAGTCTGGACTTTTTTAAAGAATTTGAGTTTTGTTCTATAATTTTTTCCCATTCTCTCCAGGACCATCTATTGTGTCTCTGGTCAGAATGGTTGGTAGTGGTAGCCAGGCACCATCTAGTTCTTCTGGACTCGGATGAGGCCATGGTTAGTGTAGGTAATTAGTCCTGTAGATTAGTTTCTTCTTTGAGTCTTGGTTTTCTTCTTTTTCTTTTACTCCAGATGAGTAGAGACCAATAGTTTTATCTCAGATGGCTGCTCACAAGCTTTTAACACCCCAGATGCTACTTATCAAACTAGGATGTAGAACATAAACTTTATAGATTATGTTGTGCCAATTGACCAAGTTGTCCCCTGAGAGTATGGTCCTAAGCCTTCAAACCCATTAAATCAATCCTGCTAAAATCAAACTCATTGCTGTCAAGTTGATTCCGACTCATAGGGACTCTGTAGGACAGAGTAGAACTGCCCTAAGGGGCTTCCAAGGCTGTAAATCTTTATAGAAGCAGGCTGCTACATCTTTCTCCCTTGGAGCAGCTGGTGTGTTTGAACCACTGACCTTTAGATTAGCAGTTGAGAGCTTAACCACTGTACCAGCAGGGTTCCTTCTAATCCTGCTAGGTGTTTGGTTATGTCTGGGAAGGATCCATGACTGTACGCCCTATGTGTTTTATTATATATATGAATATATATGCAGCACACACAAACATGTATATGCATATGCCTATGGATTTGACTGTGTGGATCATAACAAATTACGGATAACATTGCAAAGAACGGGAATTCCAGTGCACTTAATTGTGCTCGTGAGGAACCTGTACATGATTAAGAGGCAGTTGTTCGAACAGAACAAGAGACTATCGGGTGGTTTAAAGTCAGGAAAGGTGTGTGTCGGGGTTGTATCCTTTCACCATATTTATTCAATCTGTATGCTGAGCAAATAATCCGAGAAGCTGGACTATATGAAGAAGAATGGGGCATCAGGATTGGAGGAAGGCTCATTAACAACCTGCTATATGCAGATGACACAACCTTGCTTGTTGAAAGTGAAGAGGACTTGAAGCATTTACTAATGAAGATCAAAGAAAACAGCCTTCAGTATGGATTACACCTCAACATAAAGAAAACAAAAAAACCCTCACAACTGGACCAATAGGCAACATTATGATAAATGGTGAAAAGATTGAAGTTATCAAGGATTTCATTTTACTTGTATCCACAATCAACACCCGTGGAAGCAGCAGTCGAGAAATCAAATGACGTATTGCATTGGATAAATCTGCTGCAAAAGACCTCATTAATGTGTTAAAAACCAAAGATGTCGCTTTGAGTACTAAGGTGCACCTGACCCAAGCCGTGGTGTTTTCAATTGCCTCATATGCATGCGAAAGCTGGACAATGAATAAGGAAGACTGAAGAAGAACTGACGCCTTTGAGTTGTGGTGTTGGCAAATAATATTGAATATACCATCTATTGCCAAAAGAATGAGCAAATCTTTCTTGGAAGAAGTACAGCCATAATGCTTCTTAGAAGTTATTAGGAGGGACCAGTCCCCGGAAAAGAACATCATGCTTGGTAAAGTGGAGGGTCAGCCAAAAAGAGGAAGACCCTCGACGAGATGGATTGACACAGTGGCTGCAACAATGGACTCAAACATAACAACGATCATGAGGATGATGTACGACCTGGCAGTGTTTAGTTCTGTTGTATGCAGGGTTGCTATGAGTCAGAACCAACTTGATGACACCTAACAACAACAGTGGATACATCTATGCATGCACACATGTATACACACATATACCTTCCTATACACATAAAACCAAACCAAACCAAACCCGTTGATGTCAAGTCAATTCCAACTCATAGGGACCCTATAGGACAGAGTAGAACTGCCTCATAGAGTTTCCAAGGAGCATCTGGTGGATTTGAACAGCTTACCTTTTGGATAGCAGCCATAGCACTTAACCATATGTCACCAGGTTTTCCTATACACATATATGCATACATATTTACCTATGTAACCACTCACGTATTTTTTGGTTGTTACTACTATTGTTTCAGAATTGTATGTGCTACAGCATTTACCAAAAACGTCCTTTATTCTTGTGTACTACTTAGTGTCATCATTAACTTTGGTCAAGTTGTGCACACTTTACCCACATTTGGTACTGCCTTTCCCATCACCAAAAAAAAAAAAAAAGAAAATGTCTCACAGTTCTGGAGGCTAGTAGTTGAATTCAAGGTGTCAAGGCCATGTTCTCTCCACAGACTCCAGGGGAAGATCCTCTGTCATCTTCTGGTAGTCCCAGGCATTCCTTGGTGTGTAGATGCATCTTCCTCTGGCTGTCTTTACTCTCTCCGTCTTTCTGAGTCTCTTCTGCTCTTTTATAAGGACATCACTCAGATGGGATTAGGACCCACCCTACTCTGGTATGACCTCATGTTAATTTAACCGATAACATCTTCAAAGACCCTATTTTCAAACAAGGTCACTTTCCCAAGTAGGAGGGTTAGGACTTCAATATATCTTTTGGGGGGACACAATTCAATGCATAACAGGATGAGACTCAGCAATCCGTGGTTTAGCAAGCCCTCCAGGTGACTGTGCTTCGCACTGAAGCTTAAGAAGCAACTGACTCCACATCCCTTTGACACAACTCTGATTTTAGCTGTAGCTGTTGTGGGCAATATCTATGCATGCTTACAGCATCCCAACTCAGAGACCTCCTGCGTCTCCTCTTCTTGGGCTCAGGGCTTTGGTAGGATGGTCTAGAAGCGTGGGGGAATTAATGCCTTTGGGGGTAGTCCTCAATCAATGTGGGATGGAAGTCGGTGGATAAATGTCTTACTCTCCTATCTTTTGGAGGAAAGATTCTAAGGTGCATGCTACACAATCCTTCAGATGGTCCCCAGTGCGACTGAGCCCTAGGTGCCCACAGTGGTAACCAGCTCGGTAATGCCCCCTCTATTAACTAATCCCCCTTCCCTGAGTCACTCACTTCTTTCCCTTTCTCTTACATCCTGGGACCACCCTCTCAAGAAATTCTGCAATCAAGTTTTTTTCTCAATCTCCCTTTTGGGGTGGACCCAAATCAAGCAGTATGCCTTCATTTTTTTTTTTTCCTTTTTTTCATTATAAAAGCAAGCAGTGGTATGATAACACTCAATGCTGATAACTATACAGTAAAGTGCAGTAAAGCAGTTACTCCTATATATTGATGTTGGGAATGTTAATTAGACAGCATAGAACTGCCCCATAGGGTTTCCAAGGAGGGGCTGGTGGATTTAAACTGCTAACCTCTTGGTTAGCAGCTGAGTTCTTAACCACTGCACAACCAGGGCTCCAATTAGAACTTTAGAAATGTAGAATTTAAGTTCACACTAGAATGTAAACTCCATGAGGTCAAGGACTTTGTAAAGGTCTCCACTGTATCCCCAGCCACAAAAACAGAGCTTACAGATACTCAATGCGTGCTTGTTTTGAATGAATAAATTATCTTGAAATGCCTATATTAAAACTGCAATGGTTGGAAAACCCAGACATAAATAAGTTTTGCTAAATACCAGTATCTTGACTAAATACTTGAGAAGCGTTCACCCAGCCTGAGTATCCAAAAGAACAGTTTAGGTCTTTATAAAAATAATAAGTTTTGTTGAATATAATGGAATACAATAAAACAAAACTAATACTTAAGTCAACTGTGTAGAAAAAATGTATATATATATATTGTATGTACCAAACCAAAACCAAACCCATTGCCATCGAATCGATTCTGATTCATAGCAACCCTGTAGGGCAGAGTAGAACTGCCCCATAGGGTTTCCAGGAAGTGGCTAGTGGATTCGAGCTGTTGACTTTCGGTTAGCAGCCAAGCTCTTAATTACTGTGCCACCAGGGCTCCACTGTATGTAAACCACAACTCATTAAGTTTTTAGTTCTTCCCCACCAAGGAGCTCTGGTGGCACAGTGGTTAAGAGCTTGACTGTTAACCAAAAGGTAGGCAATTCAAATCCACGAGCTGCTCCTTGGAAACCCTATGGGGCAGTTCTACTCTGTCCTATAGACTCGCTATGAGTTGGAATCAACACGACAGCAATGGGTTTGGGTTTAAGGAATTGGTAAAAATTATTACCATGCTAAATCTTTTTCACCTTTCAAATTTCATTGACTATTTCAAGTCTCATAGAAACCCAGGGAAGAATTCTTTCATCCTCTGAGTTATATTAGGCTCTCCTGTCATTTGCTCTCATACATTTCAAAACTTTTTTGGCAGCACTTTTCACATTTGTACTTAAATAGTAATTTTTGTTGTTATTGTTTTAATGCCTACCTTTGCAATGTTCTGTGAAAGTAGATCTTTGTCTTTTTCACTAAGATAACCCTCAATACTTGCTTTGTTGTTGTGTGCTGTAGAGAACATTCTGACTCATAGCAACCCTATACGCCTATACGACAGAGTAGGGTTTCCTAGGCTGTAATCTTTATGGGAGCAAATCACCAGGTCTTTTCTCCCACAGAGACACTAGTAGGTTTGAACTGCCGACCTTTCTGTTAGCAGCTGAGTGCTTAAACATTGCGCTACCAGGGCTCCAGAATACTTGCTTAAACCCGAAAAAACCAAACCCATTGCCGTCGAGTTGATTCCGACTCATAGTGACCCTATAGGACAAGTAGAACTGCCCCACTGTGTTTCCAAGGAGTGGCTGATGGATTTGAACTGCTGACTTTTGGTTAGCAGCCTGAGCTCTTAACCACTGCATCACCAGAGCTCCGAATACTTGCTTAGTGCCTGTATATATTTGCTGCTCAATAAATATTTGCTGAATCAACTAATATATTAATGAAACATTGATTGATTGAATGAATGAATGCAATGAAGTGTGGCTCAGTGAACAGTCTCTCTGGATTCCTCTACTTTGGGCCTCACTTGAATACTGCTGCTGATCTTGTCATAATAATTTTGTCCTCTGCCAGTCTATGTTAGAATGTCATTTTCTTTTATCGTAGCCCTTCTTTCTCTGCAGAAATCCTGTCTTTGCTTTCCAGGTTGCCAAAACAATTGTCTTTATCAATTTTATTGCAAAGGAGACTTTGTTTCCCTTCAATAAACTCTGCAAAAATACCCACTACTGCTTATTTGTTATCAGAGGAAGGCTTCCTTTCTATTTGCTTTCTGCAGTTTTCTAGCCTCTAATCTAGGTTCTCTGTGTTCCCTGGTCAATAGCCTCTATGTTATACCCTCATTGTGTGTTTGGAAGCTAAATTCCTCTCCTTCTGGTGGGCGGAGTAACTTACTGACTGGGGTCACAGATACAAAGAAATCCCTACTGGGCAGAAATAGGTGCACTGTGAGACTTCCTTTGCAACATTATGAAGAATTCTTTCTGGCTGCAACAGGAAAGTCTGTTTTCTAATTTAAACATTTCAGGGCCACCGTGTCTGCATAAATTTTATATTCTTTCCATTTGGCAGCTATTTTAAATAGTTGTATATTGATTTTAAAAAAAAAGCTTCCCCATATAAGGATTTATTTCTTTAAGGTAGTCTAGAAGTGGAGATGTTGTATCATCCATTGGATATGAACATTTGTTTTTTAAGAATCTTGATAAGAAATCCAAATTACTTGTTTAAATTTACACCATCAGGACAAAAGAGGGCCCTTCTTACCGAACTCTTCTCAAGTCTGTATATTATGATTTTTTAAAACTAATCTTTAGTAATAGTACCGTAAAAAAAAAATGACAATTTTTTGTGCTATGTCTCTGATTACTATTAAGAACCAAAATGCTTGCATATCTGAGTTGACTAGCTGAATTTTTTCTTTTGGGTAATATTCTCTTTTGTGAATATCCCATTGACCGTTATTGATTGGGGCCCTACAGGTATTTGAGTCCTCCCAGAGGCATCTTGAAAGAAAGGCCTGGCGATCTACTTCCAAAAACCAGCCATTGAAAACCCTGTGGAGCACAGTTCTACTCTGACACCCATGGGGTTGCCGAGAGTCCGAGTCAACTCTGTGGCAACTGGTTATGAACTAGTTTTCTTAGCAGTTTGCATGAGCTTTTTATGTAAGAAAGATGTTAACTTTGATGTTTTATCAAAAGTATCTTCCCATTTTAATGTTTAGCTTATAGCTTTTTGTGTATATAATTTTTTATATTTCAATTTGCTGGTCTTTCGCTTTATAATTTCTTCTTATTTCTAAGCTTAAGAAAAATATTTCCCCCTTGTATAAGTTTTATAAATAGATACTCATACTTTTTTCAAATGTTCCTATAGTTAGAATTATAAGTATTTAGCTTTTTACTCAATCTAGCACTTTGGTGTGTGGAATAAAATGAGAAATCAATTTTGTTTTTATATCTCTAGACATTTGTTGCAACACCATTTATTGAATAATTCTTCCCAATAAACCCCAATAACTCAATATGCTTCCTTATGGCGTAATAGATTCTTATATATAGTAAACCAGTTGCCATCAAGCCGACTTTGATTCATGGCAGCCCCATGTGTGTCAGGGAACTGTGCCCCATGGTGTTTTCGATGGCTGATTTTTTAGAAGTAGATTGCCAGATCTTTCTTCCAAGGCACCTCTGAGTGGAGTCAAACCTCCAACTTTTCAGTTAGCAGCTGAGAATGTTAACCATTTGCACCACCCAGGGACTCCATTATATATAATAGAATCAATTTATGAGTATCAAAAGCAAAATTTCTTAGATAAATTTTCTCAAGCATGTGTCACATTTTATTAACTTGCTACAAGGGCATCAGCAAGGTGACTGAAACAAGTGTGCCAGTATAAAAATGACGGAGTTGTATAGTGGGAAATAAAATGCTTACATAAGTAACTAATTTGTTTTAAGTAAGAAAGATTTCATTTTCATTTTACAAGGCCGTGAAGACATCATGTCCATATCAGTTGTTACAAAGGAAGTCTTTGGCAGGATGGTCCATTATCCTAGGTGTGCTTTATGCTTTTCTGGAACATTTTAGAATCTTTCTGTCCGTTAATAAAAATAAGCCATTGGTACTTTGATGGGAGTTACATTAAACCGCTTACTTGGCTTCAAACTCTCCTGGGTTTTCTCCTATTTTACTAGTTGCCTCATGTCAGTTTTCTCTGCTGGATCTTCTTCCTTCCCAAACTCTAAATGTTGCTGAGCCCCAGCCATCCTCGGGCTTTGTTTCTTTCTCTGTGTATTTTCCCCACAGATGACCTCATCCAATCCACTGGCTTTACATTCCATCTATCTGCTGATGACTTGGGCTGTTTCCCTGAGTGTCAGACTCTTAGAGTAACTGCCTACTCAATGTCTTCACTGGGTGTCTAATAAACATTCCAGACTTAACACATTCAAAAAACAACTCCTGATTTCAGTTCCAAGCTCCTGCTCCTTTCCCAGTCTTCCTCATCTCAGCGAAGGGCATTACAATCCAACCAGTTGCTTCAGGACAAGATCCTAGGGGCCTACCTCGATGCCTCTCTTTTCTCTCACCCCTTCTATGCAACCCATCAGCAAATTGCCTCTGTATACCTCCAAAATATATCTGGAATCTGCTTCTGAGTCCTTCCACCCCTACTACTCTAGCACAAGCCACCGTTTTCTCTAGCCTGAATTACTGAGGTAGCCTCCTAACTGCTCTCTCTACTTTTACTACTTCCCCCTCACTCTTCCCCTGTCTATTCTTGGTACTGCAACCAGACAGATCTTTAAGAAAATGTAGTTAGATCATATCCCTCACCTGGCCAAAATCTTCCAATGGCTACCGTCAGACTTAGGACAAACCCCAATGATCTTACTGTGGTCCAAAAGGCCCTGTATGATCTGTCCTGCATTGCCTCTGTCCTCACCTCCAGTTGTTCTATGCCCTAGAGTCCATTCTGACTCAGAGCAACCCTACAGCACATAGGGTTTCCAAGGCTGTAATCTTTACAGATCACCAAGTCTTTTCTCCTGAAGAGTGGCTGGTGGGTTCGAACTGCCATTCTTTCAGTTAGCAGTGAAGTGCTTAACCACCGTGCAACCAGAGCTCCTTCCTCACCTCCTGCCAGTCTCTATTTCACTCACTCTGCTCCAGCAACACTGGATTCCTTGCTCTTCCTGGACTACATCAAGTATGGTCCATGTCTGGGTCTTTTGCATTTGCTATTTCCTCTACAGGAAGCTTGTTCCCCTAGATAGCCAAATGGCTCTCCATTATATTATTCAAGTATCTGCTCGATGTCACTTCCTCAGAGGCCTTTGTTGACCACTGTGTTCTAAAGAGCATCCCTCTCCTGTCATTCTCTATCTCTTAACCCTGTTTTATTTTTACTCAATGAACATATCACTACCTGACATTATATTATATTAAGGTTTTATTTATTTGTTGCATGAACACCAAAATAATCTAAGTACCACAAGGGCAGAGTCTTCGTTTTGTTTACTGCTGTACCTTTAGTAGTTAGAATTTTGTTTGGCACATAGTAGGTGCTCAGTGAATACTTGTTAAATTTCTTGATTAAAATTACCTACATTATATTTAAAATATTAAAATGTTTATAACAGCATCTTCCTGCCCAGGAACATAGTATTTTTTTTTCATTTTCTCAAGCTTTAATAAATATATCTCAAAATTTGCTCCTCTTTTCAAATATACCAAAGACATTATGCATTAAGGCTAAATCTAGATGTTCTTTTTTTTTTTTGTTACTGTATATGGGTTGTTTTCATTTTTTTCTCACAACTATCTCAAATTCTTTTTAGAAAAAGTGAACTGTACATAAACATGTAAAAATAAAAAAATCTAGCTGATTATTACAATTATATTGGAATGCTAATGCTTTTTGTCTGTTTATCTTATATTCAGTCCCTGTGTTTAAATTTAATCAATTTTCAAATTATTTCTCTGGGCTTGGAGTGTGCAATCACATGTCCCAAAATAGATACCATTTTATCTCTTCTCTTCTCTACTAATAGTATATCCTTAATTTTGTGTCATGTCTTATTGCATTGGCCAACTTTCAGAGCAATATTAAACAATATTCCTTGTTTTGGGCCTATTTTTAATGGAAATATCACTAAAGCTTTACTAATAAATATAATATTGGGGGTTGGTTTTAATCTGATACTTTTTCACATATTAAGGAAATATTTTTCTATTTATACTCTTAAAATAATGTTATTAGAGATTGGTGTTGAATCTTATCAAATACATTTTAAGCATCTGTAGAAGAAATTATAATTTTTGTATACATCTTATTGATTTAATGTATTATATTAATAGCTATCCTATTATTTAATGATTTCCAGCTGACTATGGTGCATTATTCTTTTATATACTGTATAATGCAACTTGATAGTATTTAATTTGGAAAGTTGTGGGCATTTTATGTCTCTTGACATGTACTACAAGATACTTCAATTCATAGTTTTCTTCATGTTCTCTTCCTTTTCTTGTCTACCTTCCATTTGTCTAGCTATTACTACCAATCCTTTTTATTATCGGCCAACAGATAAGAGAGGAAGCTACTAGTTCTCTGCTTCAGAATCTTGTCTCACATATAAAAATATCCCTGTAAACTTCTTGATGGAACCCCGTTGGTGCAATGGTTAAGAGCTTGACTGCCAACCAAAAGGTCAGCAGTTCGAATCCACCAGCCGCTCCTCGGAAACACTATGGGGTAGTTCTACTCCGCGTTATGGGGTCTCTGTGAGTCAGAATCTACTTGACAGCAACCGGTTTGGGTTTTTTTGCTTTAAATTTCTTGATGAGTAAAAGGAGCAGGTGGTGAATACCTATACAGGATAGTTCTATTAAGCTGGGTTAGCACGATGTCACCTTCCATTACTGATAAAAGCCTGTCAAGCCTCCATTTGACAGTTGTTAATGGGGACTACCATTTGTTGAGGGCCTTTATGTGTCAGGTACCTTACATGTGTTATCTCATTTAGACCTTACACTAATCCTAGGAACTAGATATTAATATTCCTATTTCACAGATGGAGAAACTAAGACAGGGAAGGGCTAAATAACTTGAACCAGTTCAAGCAGCAGTTAGGTGGTGAGCTGGAATTTAAACATAGGGCTCTCTGGCTTCAAAGCCCCACTCTCCATAAAGCTACAAGGCTCAGAATACAGTACTCTGAAGAAGTAAGAGCTCAGTAAGGGGATAAGGTACAGTCACAGATAACTATGCTATAAGACAGCGGGTGTTAAGGAAAAGGTCCAAGCACAGTGTTATAAAGATCTAGATTTATTTGGAGAGACCTGGAGAGCCTTAAGGAAGGAGGTGGTACAGGATGGGAAAGTGGTTATTTTAGGCTGAGAGATCAGTAAGGGTGAAGGCACATGATCAGGAGGGCCTAGGACGTGTTCACAAAAGAAAGAGCAATGCTCTTTGGTTGGTGGATTGTGTTCATGCTGCCTTGTAACCAAAGATGAGGGCGTAAAGTTAGGTTGGGTTCTTATTGTGGAACATAAAAGGTTTTTTTTTTAAAGCATAGGAGCCATTGTAGGTATTTGACCAATGGGCTATCAAGGTCAGAGTAGTATGGATCAAAAGGAATAAAGATGGGAGAATGAGACCCCTATCAGATAGCTGTAAATAATACAGAGAAGAAATAAGGGAACCTGATTTGAAGAGTGGCAGTGGGAATGGAAAGCCAGGAGCTGATTTAGGATCAGATGTTGTTGTTAGGTGTTGTGGAGTCAATTGTCGACTCATAGCAACCCCATGTGGCAGAGCAGAACGGCCTCATAGGATTTTCTAACAGTTGAGCACTCGGCTGCTAACCAAAAGATTGGTGGTTGAAACTCACCTAGCACATCTTCGGAATAAAGACCTGGTGATCTGTTCCTGTAAAGATTAAACCAAAACCAAACCCGTTGCCGTTGAGTCAATTAAGACTCATAGCGACCCTTATAGGACAGAGTAGAACTGCCCCATCGGGTTTCCAAGGAGCAGCTGGTGGATTTGAACTGCCGACCTTTTTGTTATTAGCCGAGCTCTTAACCTCCGAGCCACCAGGGCTCCTCCGTAAAGATGACAGCCTAGAAGACCCTATGGGGCAGTTCTACTCTGTCACATGGGGTCACTATGAGTTGAAATCAACTCAGTGGCACCTAACAGCAAACCACAACGATCTTTACATGCGCAGATGTAGATCATCAGGTCTTTCTGCTTCTGGAGCCCCTGGGTGGGTTCAAATGACCAACCTTTTGGTTAGCAGCTGAGCACTTAACCATTTTGCCACCAGGGCTCCTTAGGATCAAATACAGGGGTATATTGACTAAGTTTGTGCAGGTGTGATGCTGAGGGCAAAGGGAAGGGCAGAGTCAAAGATGCCTTCAAGTCACTGGAGCCTGAATCTCTGGAAGAGGGAATATACCACTAACAGATGGGATGATATTGGAAAATAAGGCTGGTTAGTGGGCAAAGAGCTGGTGAGATACTGAAATGGAAGGTAGTTATTTCTAGAAAGTTCGATTTTGAATCATTTGCTTAAAAATGATAACTGGCAAACTCATTAATGTCTTTTTAAAAAGCAGTCTCAATTAAGGCAGGAAAGTTGAAGCCAAGCAGACATTCTCAACCATGGTCATAAAACAGACTCTACAGAGTCAGAGCCCCAGAGGTGGAGCCCAGCCCCCTTTATTTTAAAAACTCCACAGGTAATTCAGTTGGGCAGTCAGAGTTGAGAACTACTGGGTAAGGCGTTTGCTGTGAGAACAGAAGGACGGAAAAGTGATACAGCACTCTTTTCTAGCTTGGAAGAGACGTATGCCATCTGGGCTTCTATTTAAGTTTCCTCTTTTACATCCTTGAAATGTCCCTTCATTTTGCAGATTCTATCAATATTTAGAAGGAACCATCTCACTCCAGCAATAATGGCAGTGATCAAAAAACAGAAAACAACAAATGCTGGTGAGGTTGTGGGGGAACTGGAACTATCTGCAGGTGGGGACATAAAAAAGTACAACCACTATGGAAAATGGTATGGCACTTCCTTAAAAAGCTAGAAATAGAAATACCATATGATCCAGCAATCCCACTCCTAGGTATATATCCTAGAGAAATAAGAGCCATTACAGAAATAGACACATACACACCTATGTTCATTGCAGCATTACTCACAATAGCAAAAAATGGAAACAACCTAAGTGCCCATCAACAGATGAATGGATAAGCAAAATGTGGTACATACACACAGTGGAATACTATGCATCTATAAAGAATAATGATGAATCCGCAAAACATCTCACAACATGGATGAATTTGGGGGACATTATGCTGAGTGAAATAAGTCAATCACAAAAGAACAAACATTGTATGAGACCACTATTATAAATAGTCAAGAAAATCTTTACACACAGAAAGAAACATTTTTTCATGGTTATCAGGGATGGGAGGGGGAGAGAGGGAAAATCACTATCTAGAGAGTAGACACATGTCAGCTTTGGTGAAGGGAAATGCAGTATACAATACAGGGAAGGTCAGCACAACATAATCAAGGCAAGGGAAGACACTGAGAGATACACAAGAATAAAAGGCAATGAAGATAAATACTATAAGATACGCAATCCTGCAACAACAGGAACAACAAACAGTAATTTATGAATGGATACATAGGTAGATATGCATGCTGAACAGGTGTGGGAGGTTGTATGGGGGTACTCATATGTGCTGCATGTATATTCATATACATATTAGGGAGCACAGGGTACCGTCATGGAAACAACCTAAACATAACAAAACACCTCATGGGGCTGAGTTACTGGGCTTGAAGGCTGGGGACCATACTCCTGGGGGGACATCTAGGTCAACTGGCATAACATAGATCATAAATAAAACGTTCTACATCCTACTTTGGTGAGTAGTAACTGGGGTCTTAAAAGCTTGTGAGTGGCCATCTAAGATACAACTATTGGTCTCTTTCTAACCAGAGCAAAAGAGAGTGAAGAAAACCAAAGACTCAAGGAAAAAATTAGTTCAAAGGACTAATGGACCACAGGAACCACTGCCTCCACCAGCTTGAGACCGGAAAAAATAGAGAGTGCCCCGCAACGACTACCCACTTCTCTGACCAGGATCACAATAGAAGGTCCCAGTTAAAGTGTGGGAAAAAAATGTAGAACAAAATTCAAACTCATTTAAAAAAAAAAAAAAAAGACCAGTATTAATGGTCTGAGAGAGACTGGATGAACCCCCAAGATACCCTTAGAGACCCTTCTAACTTAGAACTGAAGCCATTTCCAGAGATTACCTTTCAGCCAAATGTAAGGCAGGCCTATAAATAAGCAATAACACACGTGAGAAAAGTGCTCCTTAGAACAATCATCTATGTGAATCAAAAAGACAACATATGTCCAAAAGCAAAGATGAGAAGGCAGGAAAGGGCAGAAAAACTAGGCGAATGGAAATGGGGAACTCAGGGTGGTGATGGGGAGAATGCTGACATATTGTGGGAAGTGCAACCTATACCATGGAACAATTTGTGTATAAACTATTGAATGGGAAACTAATTTGCTCTGTAAACCTTCACCTAAAGCACAATTTAAAAAAAAATTTTTTTTTTTCAAGGAATCCTGGTGGTACAATGGTTAAGTGTTTGGCTGCTAACCAAAAGGTTGTCTGTTCGAACCCACCAGCAGCTCCGAGGGAGAAAAGACCTGACAATCTGCTCCCGTAAAGATTACAGCCTAGGAAGCCCTATGGGGCAGCTCTACTATGTCCTACGGGTTCGCTATGAGTCAGAATTAACGGCACGCAGCAACAACATCAATATTTAGTTAATATTTTAACTGAGAACTTTCTGTTTGCTTTAGCAGGCATTGATCTCTTCTTATTGTTAAATGTTAAAAAATCAGAGGGTCTCAGAACTGGAAGTAAACAATTGTCTTAGTCCAGAGGTTGGCAAACTTTCTTCAGCATTGGATAGCTTTTGGAAAATGAAATCTTATATGAAACTTCAGTGTGTAAACAGAGAAAAGCACAATCATTCTGAGAGAACCATAACCTGGAACCTACTTACCTACCCCCTTGTCCCAAATAGGGAGCCCCTAGGTGGTGCAAACGGTTATCACGCTCAGCTACTAACCGAAAGGTTGGAGGTTGAAAGCCACCCAGAGGCACCTCAGAAGAAAGGCCTGGCACTGAAAGACCTATGGAGCACAGATCTACTCTGACACACATGGGGTCACCATGAACTGCAGTTGACTCGAGGGCAACTGGTCGGTGCCCCAAACAGGGACTTTGGAGAGTTCTCCTAGGTCCTAAGATATCTAACCCACAGGTTCAGTTCAACTTCCTCCCTTGCAGGTGAGTAAAGTAAGGTTTAGTTAGGTTAAATCTCCTAAGTCTTTATACAGTTTTCCTTCCTTCACAGGGTGTTCTCTCTCCCTCTACCAGTCTAACATCTCTCTTAAATAACAGCTTTCCATTCCAACAGAGACGGGTGCACAGGGAATCAAATTACCCACAGCAGCTTTGGTGCAAGGTTAAGTGAGGAAAAAGGCTGTAACTCCTGACTGCCCTGAATTATGTGGGTTATCTACAGGGATCTCATTTATCTGCGCTGCTCCAGTTTCAGCTCTCTCTGGTAATTCTGAGTGGCCTGTAAAATCATTATCTGGCCAGCTCAGGGAGATAAAAACCATTGTTCGTTTTAAAGGAAGGTTTCAGTGATTGAAATTTTATCAGCAGGATGGGAGCGGAAAAACTTTCTTCTTATACATATCTGAGGAAAAAGTAATGTGACCTAAGGAATTGTAATTGAAAATGACAATTGCTGAGTGTCTTCTGTGTTTTATTTTTTTATACGACTATCAGAGGGGGCTACATTGAGGCATATTTGCCATACGATATACTTTTGGCATCTAATATACTTCCTAACTGTCTGAAAGCCAACTCCTGGCTACAACTCAGCTCTTCGGGAATGTTTGTCACAGTGAAAGGAGCCACAACTTCTAAGGGGCTAAGATAAATTTCTACCTGACGAGAGTTAACATGAAATTCTTAAACCTTTTTAAATTTATTCAGAAACTTGAAGGATTCTTCCCGAACAATTTCATCTAGGAGTTTTAAGTGCTTACCTCATTCATGCTATTTAGTTGTACAACGTGCCTTTGCTGAGCTCAGTTGCTAATATTTGGTTGTATTATCACGGGCCTAGACGAAATCATGTTTGGTAGTGTAGATTATCAGTGAAAACAAGGGAAACACTTAATAAAATGGATTGACATAATAGCGACAACAATGGACTCAAATATACCAAATGATTAGGAACAGGACTGGACAATATAAAGTCACCAGGAGTCGAAGCAGACGCAACGGCAACTAATAACAACAGTGTGGAATCATGAAAGCCAGTTCATTTCCCTATTACTATGCAGGAACATATTAAGTCGTAGAAGACAGGCTTTATATTCTTTATAAGGAGCAAGGTGTTCCTTTTTTTTAATGCCAGGTGATTTCTGCAGGCTACTCTTCAAATCACAACTTCTCGTTCAGGCCTCAACAAGATGGTGGTTGTTGTTTCTCAATTATCTCCCAGCATCCTGCAAGAATACTCATTTCTGGCTTTTTTGAAAGTTTTCTTCATCAATATTGTAGAGAAGGACATGGTCTTTGAGTCTATGGGAGAGATCGCAGTCTATATCCATTTTTAATTCATGGTAAGTCAGTAGTAAAGTTGCCAGGATGAAATGCTTTCCTCAACTGTGACAACCTCATGTGGATGAGTAAAACTCTCGGGCACCCCTTTTTGTATGGCAGCCCAACATGCAGGTGCTTATGTTAGCACCTGGTTGAATCTCAGAGCAGAAATGACCCATTTACACAGCAGAACTGAAAAATAAAATTTGAAGTTCAACAAATGAATAATTCAGCTCACATATTCGGTCTTTAATATCTGAAATTTCATATTGAACAGAAGTTTGAATTTACCCAGCTGTTTACATTTTTACCTCTGCATCTTCCTCCTTCTTCTTTTGATTTCTATCATTAGCCAAAACAACTCTGCATTAAAATACACACGCACTAATTTCCAGATTCCAGCCATTGCTCCAAAGTCCTCTTCCTCCCTCTCTCCTCTACTTTTGGCCACTCCTCCTCCTCCTCCATCTTCTAGCATCCCAGGTATAGTGGCTGGTCACTTAGCCCTGTGTGGTGAGAAGAAGCTCAACCAGGCTATGCATGTTGTCCCAGTGACCGTATCTAAAGGTATACAATCCTGATAACAACAACATGCCTTGGATTTACATAGACTTCCCAGGGTACAAATCACATTTATTTTCATTATCCCAGTAGGCAACTAGATTTGAATCCATGCAGGGCTACTGTCCCCAGCAGGGGAGCATTCAGAAGAGTGCTTGAATTCAGTATTTTTCAAAATTCCCTGGTGAAAAGAATCACCTGGGCACTTGTTAAAATTTCAGATTTCTGGACCCCAAACTAGACCTAGTAAATACGAATGTCTAGGGAAAGGGCTTGGGAATCTGCATTTATACCAACAGCCCGAGATGATTCTTATCAACAGACAAGTCTAGAAAACACTACTCTGGCGAGCCTCCTGCTGTTCTCATAGGCTCAGCACCTACCGCCCTGGGAGGACCCAGATTCTGAAGTGCTGGGCAGTTTCATGGTGTCAGAGGAGCATCAACAGTAGACTGCAAGGAGAGGATGGATGCTAGAGATTCCACCTAAGCTACATGCATGGTCCCAGAGAGCTACTCCAGGTGGTAGTGACTCCTGAAGGACTGCAAAGTTAAGAGGAAGGGACAGTGTGTCTCCTAGTAATAGCGCTTGGAACCCGTCTTATTTGTCAGAACTGCCGGGTTTTGTAGTCTAAACTAGCTTGTGGATTGGGTATGTTCTGGGAGGAATCTCAGAACCATTGCCTGGTCCATTAGTGTAACACTATACAGAGTTGTTTCTGTACCTCACAGAGAATCTCTCCTTCTCTGGATGGAGTCTCAGAGGTAAGAAGGGGGTGATGGACCAGCGGGCAGCAGAAGGGCAGTAGAAGCTGAAGCTATAGAAGCGGCAACTTGGAAATATGCACATTCTGGGGATTATATAAGGCAGCAGGGTGCTAGGGTTCAAAATATAGCATTTTCTTTAATCCTAATTCAACATATTGAGAGATAATAGTTCTTGCTCTGTACCTTCAATTTTCGTTTCCCATGGTGATATTAGGAATTCATGGAGCAAATTTGAACATAAAATTATAGATTTTCAGAAATCTTACAGCTTTTTTTACTTTTAGAGGATAAATGATCATTAAATTGAAATAAAACTGACATTAGCTTTTACTTATAAATCATTACTGTGTATTTGATGCCTAATAACTTAATTATGTCACTCTGGAATTGATGAATTTGAAGAAACATGGAAAATTACGTTGGTGATGGCAGTGAACCTAGTGATGTGAAGACGCTGGATTTATGTATGTTAATTTGATTCATATGCAAGTCAAAACATGCATATTTTTAATCAGCAGATGGTTTAATATGCTTTCCACACTTGTAAAAAATGAAAAGTACTTCGAGCTATTTTTTGCCTTGTCACTCATTCGTCAACAGTGTTTACTGTGAACCAGTGAGTATAGTACATTTAGGTACCAAGCAGTTGCAAATGCTGTAGAAAATATGTCCCTTTTTTAGAGGAAGATAGGATAAACTTAAATACAGACTTTTCTCACTTTTTGCTTTGAGAAGCGTTTCCCTAAGATTGTGTGTGTCAATTAAACTTTTAAAACTCAAGTGGATTTCCTATATATGTATTGGGATTTCAGAGCTGCTTTATAACCATTTCCTTCCATTGTTGTTTTCCATTGAAGTTGTTAATTAATTAATTCACTTCCTCAGTGTCTTAGTCATCCAGTGCTGCTGTAACAGAAATACCACAAGTGGATGGCTTTAACAAAGAGAAGTTCATTCTCTCTTAGTCCAGTAGGCTACAAGTCCAAATTCAGGGCATCATCTCCAGGAGAAGGCTTTCTCTCTCTGTTGGCTCTGGAGGAAGGTCCTGGTGATGCATCAGTCTTCCCTTGGTCTGGGAGCATCTCAGCGCAGGAACCTTGGGTCCAAAGGACGCGCTCTGCTCCCGGCACTGCTTTCTTGGTGGAATGAGGTTCCCATGTGTCTCTGCTCGCTTCTCTCTTTTCTATCTCAAAAGAGATTGGCTTAAGACACTACCCAATCTTATAGACCTCATCATAGTGATAGAGTTTACAAGACATAAGGAAATCACGTAACCTCATCATAGTGATAGAATTTACAACACATAAGGAAATCACATCAGATTCACAAAATGGTACACAGTCATACAATACTGGGAATCATGACCCAGCCAAGTTGACAGATATTTTCGGGGGACACAATTCAATCCATGACACTGAGTTAATAATACTATGCACCCAACATGAGTGGAATACACTACCAAGAAAAACCTGGTCCCTGCCCTTAAAGAGTTTACAGTCTACTAGAAGACGTAGTTGAGCTACTGAAATTAAAACTCGAAACATCAGATGGTCAGTAGCTATGCTCACCACCACATCTCCAACTCACCTTAAAAGTGTTGGATTCTTGTCAGAGGCATGAGAGGGGCCTGAGCCTAGAACAGGAGAGAAGAGAAAGCATGTGCCAGACAGGACTCCCAGCTTCCTGAGCGGCTTCTCCCTGAGCATCTAGACACCTCCTTCCAGTGTCTCTGCTCTCCAAAGCCTCTGCTCGGTTGTTAATGGTCAATTAGCAGTTAATTAAATTTACCAGGGAAGCTCCTGGTGCCCCTGGGTGGTGTAAACAGCTGAAAGGTTGGCGGTTTGAACTCTGCATACAATGATCACCATGAGTCTGAATCAACTTGATGGCAACTAACAATGGGGAAGCTCCCTGTTTAAAAGAACTCTTTGGGAAATCCCTATGTAAAATAAAGAATTATTTTACATTCAAATAATATCCTTTTAATTTATTTTACAATCTATCAGATTTTCTAAAGTGAGGACATGCATACAAATCATAACCCTAGAATGTATATATTGGACATTTAATTTTGATTATATTATTATTTCTATATTCTCAACTATTCCTCAGTTTGTCATTCGTTTAAGTGATTTTACTGGTTCTTTCAGAATCTCCACTTAATTCAAAGAAATTATTCAGATATGGGTTATTCAGTCTTGATTACTTTAACAAGTTTTTGCTCCTAGTAATTGCATCTTAATGCTACTATGACAGAAAAGGAAAAAACAGAACTGGAAGAGGCAAGATTTTTTACTCCTATCACAATTATATCACAAATTGTAGCACTTAATTCATTCTCACCTATGTCTTACTTCTGTTTGTATATTTCTTCCAGTTGCAACTGTAGGGCAGGAGCCATGAACATAGGTGCTTTTGCTTTAACAGGATGTGCTCAATAAATATTTGCTGTTGAATTAACTGATTATGTATAACAAAACATAAGCAGATATCTGATGAATCCGCTAATATCTATTCCCTGGTTCTGGTCATTAAGTTCAATGTACCACCAATTATAGTTCCATTGGAAAGGGATGTATCACAGATGCAAAGTTTTTTAGAGGGTAAAAGAAACCAGATGGTGAAAGGTGGAATTACTCGATACGATCAACATGCCTAGTGTTAAATGCGGGCAGATTCATAAGGGGTTGAATTATGCTCAACTCTGTAAAATAATTTTACTTGGTGATGGATGGAAGGGTAGAGTTTGTAGGGTGGGGAATGGCATTTTGAAATTGTTTAAAAGTGAGAGTTAGGTAGGAACACAAGGGAGCACGCAAGCATGTTTGCCTTACAAGAATGGAAGGAAAGGCTCATGCGTAATGGAAAAGGAAGCACTAAAGGGCTAGAGATATAGGGCAATGTGGTTAGACTCTTAACTGATAACCACAGCCTGGAAATTGAGACTGACATTGCCTCCATTCTGATCGAAGATCTCTCCGAACTACTTTTGGGCATTGGTGAATGGAAGACGTGACAGGTTTAAGTTTTTTCTCAGCAGACTGAGATGCAATCATATACAAAATTTATTAATGAAGAAAATATACCAGAACATTGACCATAGTCTTATTTGGGAATGTTATTATGGATAATTCAGTAAAAGCATTTTCTGTATTTTCTAAATATTGTATAATGAGAATATCTTACTTTAGAAATTAGGGGAAAAAATTTAACATTTTCACTCTGAAAAGTACAGTTTTAAAGGTTCCCATAGTATTGATTAGGAATTTTTTGGCCTAAGCCATAGAAAGAGGCTTTGATTAATTAAGCAGAAAGGAAAGTCACTGGAAAGAGAGGGGTAATTGAAGGGATCAGAAGGCAGCTGAAGAACCAGGAGCTTCTGCCCTCAAAGGCAGCCTCAGGCTTGTCCAGGGGCTGGAATAAATGAACTCCTGCCGGTTTCTGGTCTGTTCCTCACTCTGCTCAAATTCAAATTTCAAAGATAGAGCTTCTGATTGGCTGCGCTTATGTCATGTATGCTTGTGTCCCATAGTTAGGTGAGGCCCAAGGCCTACCAAACTATTCCAAAGCAGGAGAAAATTTGGGCACTTTTGCCAAACGGATGTGGAATGGCAGAATTAAAAAAAAACAAAACAACAAAAAACAACTACTCTGGTATTTTGTGAAACATAGAATACCTTTTATTGCAGTTATAATTGTTTTTTTAAAAGTGAAACGACTGCCTTATACATATGCTTGTTCAATCTTATTTACCAGACAGATATGCTGTCTTGTTACGTTCTTCCTGGGGCCCTGAAGACTGGTGCTCTTTAAAGGGTACGTGTAGGCATGGGGTGAGAGGGGGATAGGGGGCATAGTACTGATACCGGGGAGAGGGAGATCAATTGTTTTTTAGAGAAATACATTTCATTTACTTACTTTCCAAGCAAGGAACAGAAGGCACGCTGTTTAACTCAATAAATATTACAAAAATGCACTTTCATTTTATATCATGGCTAACTAGAAAAACATTTTTAGTTGGCTTCATTTCATAAAAGATTTGAGGTAGGATGAGGAGTTGCTTTAATAAAGGGTTTTTTGATTTGCAAATTTGAGATAATCACTTCAAAGTAGCTAACGTCAGAATGGAATGGGATGGAAGGATTCTTCTAAAAATCTCATAAACCTCAAGGACAGGGGGTCGCTTGAAGAAATCCAAAAGTAGAAAGCCTTTAGCGGGGCCGGAAGCATTTCAGAGCACAAACTGCACAACCATTTGTGGCGGCCCGGGCTGTTGGAGACAGAAGCTGTTTCTCTCCATTTAGGCTTCCTTCCTCTTTCTGCAGAGGGTGAGGGAGTGTTTTGGCTTCCTCCTGAATACACAGGCCCCCCAGCTGTCAGATAAACATCACCTCCATTTCAGCCACATGCAGGATTCCTTTCTTACTGAATCCCAATTCAGAGACACACTCAGGTTGGCCCAGCCTGGATCTACCCTGGCCCAGTCAAACTCTGAAGTATAGTTGACTGGAGGTGGGGAGCACACTGGGGTTGACAAAGTCTGAGAGAAAGGGGCAGGTGTGAGCTGGTCGAACACCCCGAAATGTTTCCCCTGTATTGCTTAAGAGAAACAGGAATAGCTGGGGAAGAGAGAAAGGGCAAACAGACAAAGGGTGGTAATGAGAAAAACATGGCAACGTTGATGGGGAAGAGAGAATCAAGAAAAGGGGGAGAGGAAACCTCAAAAGGAGAGTGTTTAAGTTAGAATACTTGCTGCTGTATGAATCGAAAACCCCTCTCAAAGAGACTTAACCAAAAAAGTGACTTCATATGACAAGAAGTCCTGAGGTAGGGCGAGCTTCAAGACTGGTTAGGTTAGCCATGCAACAATGTCATGAAGGCCCAGATTCTTTTCATCTTTTTGCTCTGCCATGGTATGGTCTCTATTGGCAGGTGGTAAAGGATCCAGGCATCACCTCTGTCTTAGTCACCTAGTGCTGCCGTAACAAAAATATCACAAATGGGTGGTGTTAAAGAACAGAAATTTATTGTCTCACAGTTTTGGAGACTAGAAGTCCAAATCATGGCATCAGCTCTAGGGAAGGGTTCCTTCTTGTTGGTAGCACTGGGTGTTTCTCGGCATTCCTTGGCTCACAGATTGTTCCTCACATGGTCTCTTCCCTGTGTGAGTGTCTATGTCTATTCTGCTCTTTTTATATGACATCAGTCAGAAGGGATTAGGTTTAGTACCCACCCTACTCTGATATGACCTCATTAACATTAAAAAAAGGAAAACTCCTATTTCCAAACAGGGTCATATTCACAGGGTTAGGACTTCAACAGAACTTTTTGTGGGGTACAATTCAATCTATAACAACTTCCGAGTACCATAAAGTCCAAGGGCAAAAAGGGACCAACTCTGATGGAGCCCCCAGCAGATTCTCATCTCATTGGCCAGAATTGCATCACGTGCCAATTCTTGAACCAAGCACTCATAAGAGGAATGGGAATACCAGATTGACTTAGGAAGTCAGGACTCAACCGAGGCCAGTTTTTCCAAAGCATATGGCTGTTAAAAGAGGGGGCACTGGAACACCATCAGGGTTCAGAGAGGAAAGAGGGAATGGGGGCAGGCAGGTAACCAACAGGGCTGGCTACAGAGACATGCAAAAGAAAAATACAGGACTAAGGAGCAGGGAAACAGTGAAAAAGAGAGACAGAGAGAGGAGAGAGACCAACGGTGGATAAGGAGAGTGAAACAGTGATAGAGACAGACAAGCTTGCTAAATTGGGTGTCTTAGGTTAAAATACTGTTGTCATACCTTGCTGTTCATCTAGGCAACTATTACAAGAACATACTTTATCTGTTTTCACTGTCCTTTGACAGACTTATTAACTTTTCAGTGATTAAACTTATTAGCCATTTTTCAACCTCAGGATTATAAAGGAGGTGGCCCCAGCAGTCTCCAGAGGGAAAATTAGTCTCTTTCTGTTCTCCTTAAAATGGGCCAGAATTTATTGAATCGTGAAAGAGTTGTCGTGAAATAAATATAATGATTACTTAGTTACTTGTTTATGCCTTTATTTATAATTTTATCTCCTTAATTGTAAAAGCAATATAACCACATTAAAAAATTTGGAAACTAGAAACATGAAAACAAAATCACCCACAATCTCATATAACAACTGTTATTATTTGGCAAGAATAAACTCCTAATTTTTTTGATATAATTGCATACAATTTGGTAGGGTGCCTTATATATAAAAAGATATATCATGCACATGGTACAAATTCCAAAAACAAAGAAAAAGGGTATATTAAAGAAAAAAAAAGGTCTCTTCTTCAATATCCTTTAGTCCTCCATTTTGCCCCCCCATCCTGCCACCTCAAGCTACTGTTAGAAGTTTCCTTTATTTCCTTCCATAATCTACCCATTAACAAGAATAAATATGTATATAAAAATCTTTCATTCTCCTTTGCCAACACATTATCTTTTACAAAAATGATATCCTACTGTACAGTTTTGCACTTGTTTATTTTATTGAACAATATTACTTGGACATAATTCCATATATTGTTGTTCTTGTTAGGTGCCAGTGGCTCTGTTCTGACTTACAGCCACCCTATGTACAACAGAAGGAAATACTGCCCGGTTCTGTGCCATCCTCACAATCATTGCTATCTTTGAGCCCATTGTTGCAGCCACTGTGTCAATTCATCTCATTAAGAGTCTTCCTCTTTTTCACACCCTCTACTTTACCAAGCATGATGTCCTTCTCCAGGAACTGGTCCCTCCTGATAACATGTCCAAAGTATGTTAGACAAAGTCACGCCATCCTTGCTTCCAAGGAGCATGCCGGCTGTACTTTCTCCAAGACAGATTTGTTCGTTCTTCCGGCAGTTGATAGTATATTCATATTCTTCACCAACATTGTAATTCAAAGGCGACAATTCTTCTTCAGTCTTCCTTATTCATTGTCCAGCTTTCCCATGCATATGAGGCTATCGAAAATATCATGGCTTGGGTCAGGCGCACCTTAGTCTTTTAAAGTGACATCTTTGCTTTTTAACACTATAAGGAGGTCTTTTGCAGCAGATTTACCAAATGCAAAATAAGTCATTTGATTTCTGACTGCCGCTTCCATGGGTACTGATTGTGGATCCCAGTAAAATGAAATCCTTGACAACTTCAATCTTTTCTCTGTCTATCATGATGTTGCTTATTGGTCCAGTTATGAGGATTTTTGATTTTCCTTATGTTGAGGCATAATCCAGACTGAAGGCTGTAGTCTTTGATCTTCATCAGTAAGTGCTTCAAGTTCTCTTCACTTTCAGCAAGGTTGTGTCATCTGCATACGGCAGGTTGTTAATGAGTCTTCCTTCAATCCTGATGCCTTGGTCTTCTTTATATAGTCCAGCTTCTTGGATTATTTGCTCAGCATACAGATTGAATAAGTATGGTGAAAGGATACAACCCTGACACATACCTTTCCTGGTTTTAAACCACTCAGTATCCCCTTCTTCTGTTCAAACAACTGCCTTTTTGTCTATTTGCTGTTTCCACATGAGCACAATTAAGTGTTCTGGAATTCTAATCCTTGGCAATGTTACCCATAATTTGTTATGATCCACACAGTCAAATGCCTTTGCATAGTCAATAAAACACAGGTAAATATCTTTCTGGTATTCTCTGCTTTCAGCCAAGATCCATCTGACATCAGCAATGATATCCCTCATTCCATGTCCTCTTCTGAATCCTGCTTGAACTTCTGGAAGTTCCCTATTGATGTACTACTGAATAATTTTTAATTACCTTCAGCAAAATTTCACTCGCATGTGATATTGTTTGATAATTTCTGCATTCTGTTAGATCCCCTTTCTTTGGAATGGGCACAAATATGGATCTCTTCCAATCATTGGCCAGGTAGCTGTCTTCCAAACTTCTTGGCATAGATAAGAGCTTCCAGCATTGCATCATTTGTTGAAACATCTCAATTGGTATTTCGTCAATTCCTGGAGCCTTGTTTTTCACCAATATTTTCAGTACAGCTTGGACTTCTTCCTTCAATACCATTGGTTCTTGATCATATGCTACCTCCTGAAGTGATTGACCATTGACTAATTCTTTTTAGTACAGTGGCTGTGTATTCCTGCCATCTTCTTTTGAGGCCTCCTGGGTTATTCAATATTTTCCCCATAGAATCCTTCAATACTGCAACTTGAGGCTAAATTTTTCCTTCAGTTCTTTCAGCTTGAGAAATGCCAAGCATGTTCTTTACTTTTGGTTTTCTAACTCCAGGTCTTTGCACATGTCATTATAATACTTTACTTTGTCTTCTAGAGCCACCCTTTGAAATCTTCTGTTCTGCTCTTTTACTTCATCATTTCTTCCATTTGCTTTAGCTATTCGACATTCAACAGCAAGTTTCAGAGTGTCTTCTGACTTCCATTTTGGTCTTTTCTTTCTGTCCTGTCTTTTTAATGACCTTTTGCTTTCTTCATGTATGATATCCTTGATGTCATTCCATAACTCATCTGGTCTTCAGTCATTAGTGTTCAAATTCAGGTGGGACATACTCAAGGTTGTACTTTAGCTATTGTGGACTTGTTTTAATTTTCTTCAGCTTCACCCTGAACTTGGATATGAGCAATTGATGGTCTGTTCTGCAGCTGGCCCCTGGCCTTGTTCCGACTGTTGGTATTGAGCTTTTCCATCGTCTCTTTCCACAGATGTAATCAATTTGATTCCTGTGTATTCCATCTGGTGAGGTCTATGTGTATAGCTGCCACTTATGTTGTTGAAAAAAGGTATTTCCAATGCATAGGTCATTGGTCTTGCAAAATTCTATCATGCGATCTCTGGTGTCATTTCTATCACGAGGCCATATTTTCCAACTACTGATCATTTGTTTTTGTTCCCAACTTTCACATTCCAATCACCAGTGATTATTAATGCATCTCAGTTTCATGTTTGATCAATTTCAGACTGCAGAAGTTGGTAAAAAATCTTCAATTTCTTAATCCTTGGCATTAGTGGTTGGTGTGTAAATTTGAATAATAGTCATATTAACTGGTCTTCTTTGTAGGCGTATGGGTATTATCCTGTCACTGACAGCGTTGTATTTCAGGATACATGTTGAAATGTTCTTTTTGACAGTGAATATGACAACATGCCTCTTCAGTTTGTCATTCCCAGCACAGTAGACCATATGCTTGGTCTGTCAGTTTGTCATACTGTGGTGGTTTGTGCCTTGCTGTGACATTGGAAGCTGCACCACTGGTATTTCAAATACCAGCAGGGTCAGCCATGGTGGACAGGTTTCAGTGGAGCTTCCAGACTAAGACAAACTAGGAAGAAGGACCTAGCAATCTACTTCTAAAAAAATTGGCCTCTGGTATTTCAAATACCAGCAGGGTCAACCA
>NW_004444227.1:944684-970787 GCF_000243295.1 Trichechus manatus latirostris | reverse complement strand
CAGGGTCAACCATGGTGGACAGGTTTCAGTGCAGCTTCCAGACTAAGACAAACTAGGAAGAAGGACCTAGCAATCTACTTCTAAAAAAATTGGCCAGTGAAAACCTTATGAATAGCAGTGGAACATTGTCTGATACAGCACGTGAAGATGAGCCCCTCAGGCTGGAAGAGAGTTGGTTGGAGTAAACCTTTTGGGACCTTCATTTGTGCAAGTGGCATGACTTAAAATGAGGAGAAACAGCTGCAAAAAATCCATTAGTAATTGGAACTTGGAATGTACGAAGTATGAATCTAGGAAAATTGAAAGTTATCAAAAATAAAATGGTATGCTTGAAGGTAGATATCCTAGGGATTAGTGAACTGAAATGTACTAACCAAAAACCAAATGTCATCGAATCGATTCTAACTCACAGTGACCCTATAGGACAAAGTAGAACTGCCCCATAGGGTTCCTAAGGAGCAGCTGGTGGATTCAAACTGCCAACCTTTTGGTTAACAGCCAAGCTCTTAACCACTGCACCACCAGGGCTCCTAAAATGGACTGGTATTGGCCATCTTGAACCAGACAATTCCATATATAGTGCTGATAAATTTAACATGATAATGTATCCACACATTGCTACATACTCTTTATAATCATCATCCTTAATGGCTGCAAAAGATTTTGAGAAAATGATTCATCTATTCCTTTAATAAATATTTATCAGACATCTCCCACATCTTCAGGGTGCTGGTGATTCTAAGATTAAAAGGAGATGAACCACACCCTTCAGGGAGTCACAACAGAATGGAGAAGACAGGCAGGTAAACAAGTAATTACAGGTAGTCTCTCAGTGCCAAAACAGAAAAATGTAGGAGGTGTTGAACAAAGGAGGGAGTCTTGAAGACACTGATCAAAGTCTTGAAGGATAAGTAAGAGGAGTTAGCTCTCAGACAAGGGGCAAGCAGAGCACTTCAGCCTTCTAGCACATGGAATGACATGTGCTAAGGCAGAGAAATGTGAAGGACCACATTATGGTCCAGGTGGCTGTAAGGAGTTGAGTATAGCCCTAACCCTTGGATCTTTAAGTTGTGTCCAAGTCTTCAATATAAATAATGTTATGATGTACAACTTGCAGTATATAACTTTTTCCACATTTTGGAGTTTTTTTTTGGCTAGATCCCCAGAAATGGGATTGCTGAGTCAAAATGTAGGTGCACTTTGACCTGATACATACAGCCAAAATGCTTTCCAAACGGACCATATCATTTCCTAATGACCCCAGCAATGTATGAACCAACCAGTGCTCATATCTTTGTATCTTCCTCATTAATTTGTTTTAATGTCTATTTCTTTGATTACTAGCAAGGCTAATCCCCACCCCCATATGTTGGTTACTATTTTGATTTCTTATGTGGCTTGCTTCTGTTTTCACTCAAATCATTGAGATTTTAAATTTTACTTTAGCTATATGAGCTCTACTTACAATACATTCAGACTTTATCATGTTTGCTGCCAATATGTTTTTCTGGTTTATGTTTCATTTTTAAAAAAATGTTTGACATGTAAAAGTTTTAAGATATTTGCCAGTCATATCCATTGATCTTTTCCTTGTATTGCTTCTGAGCAGAAATACTTTTTTTATTTGAAAGATAAATCATGTTTAGGGGCCAACAGAGCCATCAACTGGATCTAATTTGTAGTCCTTTTCTGAAATGTGTTATAACAGCTTAAGACAGAACTTTGGTCTGACTTATCCAGTATTCCTGCAGCAATTGTTCTATCTATATATAGAAAGAATTACAATATAGTACAAATAGGCTCAGGTGAATCTTGAAGGGCCTTCCTGTTCTTAGGTAAATCTGCTGCTGGAAAAAGATCTTACCTTGGAAGCCTACCACACTGATGACATGTGTTTTGGATGGGTGGAGGGCACTTTTGAGAGACAGAGAGTGATTTTGTCCAAAGCACTAAAGTCACTGTTAGCTAGTGTCATAACTTCTGTGGTCAACCCTGCTGAAGGCCAGGCCTATCTTCAAGTGTGGTTTACTGCAGGAAGAAGTAACCTCTGGCCTCTCTAAAGCTGGAGGCTGATGAGTTTTTCAGAAAAGTGAGAAGCTGTTAATTTGGGAAACCCTGTGCCAGTGGTTCTTAAACTCCAGTGTACTTAGGTATCACCTAGTAAACTTAATAAACATGCAGATTTCTGTTCCCAGTGCCAGGATACACAGGGTGTTGCTGGAGAGTTTTCCTGATCTTTCTTTCTAGCTTTTGAAACCTTAAAAAAAAATTCCCATAGACGTTTACACAGTTTTGGATGGTTCTTCCTTCTTTCACGAAACACTGGTACCTGCTTTGCTAGCATCTGTGAAAATGCTCCAGGAGGAGGGCGAATTGCGCAACTCATGGGCACACCTTCTCAGGTAAGGTTCTAAAACAGTTTCCAGCTTCGGGTTCTATACTTTCCCAGAGGTGAACAGCTTAATGGTTTGTGATCTATAAACTCAGTCTGGATTCCCAAGAAGACTATGCTGGAACTCCTTCTGGATTCCTTCCCTGAGTTAGGAACCAGTCAAGTTCCTTCGGCAATACCTCCTCCAGAGAGGGGTTTGCAGCCCCAGGTTTACGTGGTTGCAAACAGGCCCTAAGGAGAGGATCTTATCCGGCGTCAGGACTCCTCTGGGTCATCTTTCCTCTTTTGGCTTCCAGACTGAAGCTCGTTTTCCCCGCAGGTGGGGAGGAGTGGTTAGAGCCACAGAGGTATTTTGAAGACTTAGCTGTGCATGTTGCTTTTCCTCCGTTCCCTCTCCCCATTCCCTAACCCCCTACTCCTACCCCAACAAAGTCCACGAACACTTTCGTCTTCGGCTCACTAGTAAGGCATCATCTCTTAAAACATAATCCAATGGTGTAGCAAGCGGTGTGAGTGTGGTTATACCCGGAAGGAGGCTTATCCAGGGGCGGGGGCTCACAGCGTGGGTGCCCACTCACCCAGCCCTGTCGCCCCGAGCGACTCTCTCCCCCGCGTCCCTCCGGAAGCCATCTGCTGCTGCCTGGGGCAGAAAGGCACCCGCTGCTCATCAATCCCGGTCACTCCGCCAGGCTGCTCCCAATCCGAATGCTCCCCGGACGCCTTCCCTCCTCCCCGTCGTCCTCCCACCTACCCCTCTGAAGCGAAAGGGGTCCGCAGCGCTCCGGGCGGGCCTGAGAAGGGGCGGGGAAAAAGGGAGCGGGAGGAGCGAGGAGGCGGCGACGACTACGTGATGCCAAAGCCCCGCGAGCGCCCGATCCTGTGCGCGCGCGCGTCTCGTCGAGGCTCCGGCGGCGGTTGGAGGAGTTGCGGGAGGGGCTGCAGGCGGAGAAGGCGGAGCTGGCAGAGGAGCAGCGGGTCGGGCGGCGGGCGGAGCAAGCGGGGTGCCGAGTGAGGGGTGGGAGGGCGCGCGCGAGCAAGAGAGCCAGCAGCGTCTCCGCCTCCATCTGCGGCGGCCGCGTTTGCCCGGAGCCTAGGGACGGACCGACTGACTGCCTGGCGGACGGACGCGGGCGCTCGCTTTGTGCTTGGGGCCAGCTTAGGCGAGGCTCAGGACTTGCAGTGAGCGGCTTCTCTGCCCGCTCGCGGCTGTTCGGCGCCGGCGGCCTCGGTGCGCGTGGGGCTGGAGGTGCGGGAGCCGCTCTCAGCAGGTCGGTCCCCCGCGCGGCTGAGCCCGGGCTGCCCGTGCCGCGGCCCCGAGCGGCGTCCGCGAGCCCCCGCTCCCCGCCGGGCCGCTCCGAGCAGCGGTGCTCCGGGGCTCCAAACTCGGGCTGCCGGGGCAAGTGTCTTCATGAACCCAGAGGATGTCCGGGAAGCACTACAAGGGTCCTGAAGTCAGTTGTTGCATCAAATATTTCATATTCGGCTTCAATGTCATATTTTGGGTAAGTTGGAGCGCTTCTGGGATTTCAACTATTGTGGCTGATCGATTCGCGACGATTTCCCCGCGTGGCTCGCTGCCTTTACTTTTCGCAGCCCCTCCGGCGCTCGTCAGAGCGGGGGAGAGGCATTTGCCTTCCCTCTTGCCAGCTTGCGCGTTGGAGAGATAAACATTGAATCCTTTCTAGGAATGGGAAGAGGTAAAAAGAAAAACCCAGCCGGAAAGGTGTTACTCAGGCCTTGGGATGTCTTTTTAAGGGGCGAATTGCAGGAATGTAGATGAAAGAAAGGGCTCGGCAGTTTGAGAAATGAGCAACCACGCCAATGCTCCCCGTGGGATATGAACGTTGGGCAGAGCATGGTGTCATAATAGGGAAGGCTAATCGTGCAGAGCCCACCCTGATGTCCACCTTATAACAAGGATCTGATTGGACGAGGGCTTGGCTCCGTGTTGCCGCGGCTGGTCTGTGCCATGCTCAGCGTGTATCTTCTTGCACCATCTCGGGCTTTGTGTAGGATGCAGATGCGGTGGTATAGGGTTCTGTCATGTGCACGTAAATAGCGCTTCCTGCATGCTCTTCCCGTTCAGCTGGAAAGCGCTCTTTTGCATGATGGACTGGCCAGTGGGCGTGTGGGGTGGAAGGATTTATGTCTATATATATCATTGTCAGTATAATAACAAGTCATCATCAACATATGTTTCAGTGTGTTCGTGCCTCACGTCCTCCTTTTCTGAGGAGTGACACAGAGCGGGTCGTTTTGGGGAAATCTTGGAGAAATGCAAAGGAGAAGGTGTGCGAGATATGTTTTTATCAGGGATCCGGTAGAGTAAATGCTTGAACACAAGATTCAAACCACGCTCTGCTGGCATTACAATGTATTGGGCGCCTATTGTAATTAGGCTGGGACGCCTACTCTTTTGTTTTGTTTTGATTCTTTCCCTTGATCTCACAAACATGTTCAGCAACCAGACAAAGAGTTCACCAGGACAAGGGAAAACGTGGGTTCAGAGACCATGTTATTTTTCTTTCCCATCCCATTCCATCCTCTTCTTCAGTGGGCATCCCCTCCCCATGGGAAGTAAAGATGGTGGCTGTTCAGGGGGTTCTCCAAGTTGCTTTTCATTGTAGGTTCAGTGTGAGGTAAACAATGATCCAACTGCGGGATCAATAATAAGCCAGAGCAGTTAGACCACAGGGTTATTTATTTTAATTCTCCTTTAATTTCAGCCAGTTACTGTAAATGTATATATCTGTAAGACTAGTTGTCAAGGCGGCTCTATACATTTTTCTCTTTCTACTACACAATTATCAGGCTATTTTTATTTTTTTCCCATTTTCTATGAGTGTCTTGTGTTGGTCATGTATATTTTGCAAAAGTAAATGGCAGGGATTGCAGAGTACTTTCTGTGTTATCATGCCATCTGCCCTCAGGAGTGATAAAGGTAATGAGGGGGGACACGTGAATAAATATCATATCCAGTCACTCACAGGCAGTTTTTTGCCAGTGACTGTACATGATTCCTATCAGCAGTCACCCGTCTTCCCCACAATCAAGTACCACTACAAACAGGGGAGGAAAAAATTATCTTTTTTTTCCCCCTGCTGGAAATGTTTAAAAGTGGTCGGTTGTCACATTTCTGAGTGAGGTACTTTGATTTTATTGAAACTTGAAACTTTATGACTTTGAGAGGCAGGGACTATAGAATTTGGACTGGCCCTTGCTGGGATAGTGAGTCTTCGCCTTTTGATTCTACTTGAACGCTTCCAAAAGTTGCACATTTCAGTTACCAGGGACAAAAAGCACCTAGGGGGCTTTCTCTGGAGTTTCATAGCAGGGGGTGGAAAGGAAATAAAAGGATGTAGGCCTGTTTCCCTGACAATTTGGTATAATTTTATAGAGTGCACAGAGGCAAATTAAGCTCTTTCTGTGGATAAAGTTGCAGCAAAACCCCTGGAATTGGGGGGAGCTTGAAAGAATTGAGGATTGCTTGCATAGAGAGTTCCAGAATAGAGCCACATCTTGTCTGATTTTGGAGGTCTTCATCTCTGGGAGGAGTTTAATGGGAAGCCTGGGAGCAGACTTCACTGGAGAAGTAAACCAGCTGCCCCAAGTAGAATTGTTAAGTAGATGCCGTTGTTACAGGGCCCTTCTCTTATCCTGGAGTACCTGGGTGGTGCAAGCCAAAAGGTTGGAGGTTCACGTCCACCCAGAGGTGCCTTGAAAGAAAGGCCTGGCCATCTACTTCTGAAAAATCAGCCGTTAAAAGCCCTGTGGAACACAGTTCTACTCTGACATGCATGGGTTCGCCATGAGTCAGAATCGACTTGACGGCAACTGATTTTCTTACCCTGCTGTCTAAATACTCTCCCCTCTCCTTTCTATACTCGGAGGCTTTCTCTCAGATACCCCCTCCCACCTTTCCTTTTCTGCGCTGTGTTCCAAAATACTGCTTATTTAAATCTCCCAGTTTATCAGTACCATAGTCTCTATGAAGAGCAACAAGAATCAATAACCATGCTATTTGACTAAAGTAATTCAGACTAAGCTGTTAATGACTGAAGAACTGGAGTCAGTAACACGGCGGCCTGCTTCTGAAAACTTGGAAATCTCTGCTCTCTACAGAGTCACCAGCCTAACTGTGACTACCAGAGAGAGCAGACTCAGTGCTATTCTTATAAAATTATGAAGAAGGGGTTTATAACAGAGCATGGTTTCCTAATCTTATATTTTCACACTGTGAACACTAGAATAAATTTTGAAATAAATTGAAGACATTTGGAATTATAATTCTACTAAAATAAAATTGCACTTATGTAGCACCAGCAACAAAAGCTTTGTTCTCCTATAAACTGGCATTTTGACTCTCTGTAAGTCAGTTAACTGCTCTGGGCCTCAGTTTCTCAGCTGTTAAAACAAAGGGAGTTGGATGCACTATAAGGTTCTTTCTAGTTCTGGTATGGAATGGCTCTGTCGAGTTCCAGTATGCTGGGGAAGAAAAATACAAGACATGGTAACTGATATCTAATGGAAATAGCATATATATGTGACACTTGTTAAAGATTTTCTCTCTTACTGAGTCTTGTCTGAAAACCAATTTTCTTATCTTCATTTCTTCCTTAAAGATCCTTTCATTTAAAGATGTATCTTTCATCAGTTTTGTTCTTGGCTTTTTCAGTTATTGGTATAGTATGCATGCTTTTCTATTCCCACTGTGAATCTCAAATGTAGTCCTGTGAGTCATTAAATGTATTTTTATTAGGGTTACAGTTTCATGTGTAAAATCTGAATCTTTTTATATAACAGTTGTAATGATATTCTGGGTAACAAAATCAACATCTTGTACAGATTCCTTTCTCATTAGTTATCACAGGGTGGTGGGGAAAATCTTGTTTTCCCTATTTCATATTGGAAGAACTTAAGACAGAAGGGAATTGATTTTACTAAGGGTGTCACCATACTTGGACATTTCTCAGGAAAACCCTGAGGCTTTTTGGGTGGGGTGGGGGGAAGGGAGAGTTTGTTTTAATGTCACTTCTTTAGGGTAAAGAACCCCTACATCTCATCACCCACCATTAATAGATATTTTTCTCTGAACCCTTTTGGATTCTGGCTGTGACTCTTAACTGCTCTGTGTTCCTAGGCAAATTAATAGATCTGAGTATTCTGGTTATCTATTGCTTTATAAAGGAGCTCGGGTGGCACAGTGGTTAAAGTGCTTGGCTGCTAACCAGGCTGCTAACCAAAAGGTCAGTGGTTCCAACCTTCCAGCTGCTCAGCTGGAGAAAAAGCCTGGCAATCTGCTCCCAAAAGGATTTACAGCCTAGGAAACCCTATAAGGCAGTTCTACTTTGTCCTGTAGGGTTGTTATAAGATGGAATTGACTCGATGACACACAAAAGCAACAACATGGCTATATAACAAACAACCCCAAAACTTAGTGGTTTAAAACAAGACTTTATTATTATATCTCATAGCTCTGTGATTTGACCATGTTCAAGTGGGCAATTCTCACTCATGCAGTTTCATGAGAAGTGACTGGGGCTGGAGTTATCTGAAGGCTCCTCGAGGCTGGATATCCAAGATGGTTCTCTGACGTGACAGGCAATTGATTCTGGATGAGAGCTAGGCCAGGGCTTTTGACTGGAGCACCACACCTGGCTTTGTCCTGTCTCTGAGACAGAAGAGGAAGCTTCCAGCCAGCTAAGCCTACACCTAGAGCTGATATAGTGTCACTTTCACCCATTCCATTGGTAAAGCACTCTTGGAGCCTGCTTAGTTTTAAGGGGGTAAAGGAATAGACTTCACCTCTTAATGGGGGAGTGTCAAGGTCACATTGCAGAAGGTTATGTGGGTTGTGGCCATCTTTGGAAAATACAGTCTTCTTTACTGAGCCTTCATTTCTTGGTTATAAAAGATCACATTATCTAATGGAGTTGTAATTTTAAGGATTCAGCCAGATAATGTATTACTCAGGACAGTGCCTGAATATGTAACAAATGGTGAATATCATTATTGTTATTGTTTCCAGATTTAATACTAATTCCACGCTGGGCAGCAGAAACTTTGGAACACCTTAGCCTGGTACTTTGGCATCATTGTTGTTGGTAGCTGCCATCGAGTTGGCGTCTGACTCATGGTGACTCCATGCATAATGGAAGGAAATGCTGCCTGAGCTGTTGTGGATTGGACCTGGTGATTTATCAAATTTTCACTGGCTGATTTTCAGAAGTAGATTGTTATGTCTTTCTTGCTGGTCCGTCTTAGTCTAGAAGCTTCACTGAATACTCTTCAGCATCACAGCAACACGCAAGCCTCCACTGACAGACGGGTGGTGGCTCCGTATGAAGTGTGTTGGCCAGGGATTGAACCCAGGTCTCCCACATGGAAGGGGAGAATTCTACCAGTGAACCACCAATGCCACATTGGCATCATTACTATCAGGTAATGATACCCTTAGAGGAGTCCCTGGGTAGTGCGAATGGTTAATGCACTTACCTGCTAACTGAAAGGTTGGAGCTTCATATCTACCCAGAGGCATCTCGGAAAGGAGGCCTAGTCATTGACTTCCATCAGCCTTTGAAAACCCTGTGGAGCACAGTTCTATACTGACACTTATGGAATCACCATGAGTCAGAATCAACTCGACGACAACT
The DNA here is from genome assembly GCF_000243295.1 of Trichechus manatus latirostris. Classification (NCBI taxonomy): domain Eukaryota; kingdom Metazoa; phylum Chordata; class Mammalia; order Sirenia; family Trichechidae; genus Trichechus; species Trichechus manatus. The sequence continues at coordinate 961,742 of NW_004444227.1, read as the reverse complement.
GGTGGTGGTAATGATACCCTTAAGATCTGTCAGGGGAGTCCTAGTGGTGCAGTAGTTAAGCACTCAGCTGCTAACTAAAAGGTTGGTGGTTTGAACCCACCAGCGGCTCTGTGAAAGGAAAGACCTGGTAATCTGCTTCTGTAAAGATTACAGCCTAGGAAACCCTATGGGGCCGTTCTCCTCTGTCCTGTAGGGTTGCTGTGAGTCAGAATCGACTTGGCAACAATGGGTTTGGTTTTGGTTTTTGGCTTATTAGGAAAAAGAAATCACAGGATCAGTGAAAGCCTTGTATGCCTTTGGAAAATCAAGTTCTTTTCTTCTATTTGCTGTACAAGAATTAGAACAGCCATGAATACTTGAGGCCATATTTCTCTTTTGATGTACATGCAAGTGGTACATTGTGTCTTTAAGTGGAGGTGTATCCATGGTTGACAGCAGAATGTTGCAACTAATTTGTTTCCACAGGGCTTAAATTCGGAGAGGAGGGAGATTTAGGGAACCTTGTGGGGACATCAAATAGGAAGCCTTATCTTATGATTCACTATAAATTGCAAGATGTTCTGGAATGATGATACATCAGCATTTTACAAGTCATAATTTTTGTTTTAATTTGCTAGACATCTGTTAGCTTCGATGGCAACCATATGGGAGTCTAAATTGCCTTTTGAATTACAGGGAGATGGTAGGAAGAAAGCTAAATATGGTTATGAAAGTGTCATATGGGAAAAGTGTAAGGAAGGTATACAGACCTCAGTGGGGAAAGTAATTGAATACTGACTTGCTTGGTCTGGCTGCTCACTCATGGGTCAGTGAAAAGGCACTGAAGCATTCTCACTTGATGATATGCTCTGGGGATTGAAATGAAGCTGAGGGGAAGAGAAAACCAAATAATGTTCCCCCCACCATAAAATTGCCGAGGTGAGCTCATTTAGATGCATCACTCTGCCTTAATATGTCCACAGTAATAGTTAGTCCCTGGCAAAAGGTGAAAAAAACCTGCGTTTTTAACAGTGCTTTACAATTATAATGCCTTTCTTCTAGCATCTAAAAACATTTTATAAGCATATTGTATCTTTGTGACAGATGAAGAAATTGAAGTGCAGAGATGTGGAGTATTTTTTGAAGTGTCATGTCAGGGTTCACTTCTGGAGTGTTAAGTCTTTTCCAAGCTATTGCTGTAGCTTCTTGGTTTGAAACTTATTTTAGAAGATGCTTGTTATTCTAAAATAAAACATCAAGTAAGTCATTTGCATCTGTTCATAACTGAAAAGTGATAAAGTTTTTGCATATGTCTCAATTAACACCACCCACAAGCACAAAAAAAGTTAGGATGAAAATGTTCTTAAAGAGTATGGGATCGAATAATAAACTATTATATAGTCAATTGAAAATGCATAGATGAAAATTGGAGTATTAGAGACAAAGTTATTGAGTCACATGCTTCCGCATGTAACACTGCTGATTGTCTTAAAATTTCTCACTTTAGACTTCTAAATTATCATACTTTGCTGGATTATAAGAGTCTCAAGTTTGGGAACTTTCTCTTAGTCATTTTCATAAGCCCGTGTCTAGCTCCTTGTCTGAAACATGATAGATATTTAGTAAATGTTTGTTGAATGAACAAATTATGAACTCATTGGTAGGTACATGGGAGTCACCTACTCTAACTTCCTATTCAGTGAAACATTTTCCTCTGTACTGTTCTTCCAACCCTTCTTAGGATGGATCTGTCTTTGGACCACTCTCAACATCAGAGAGCTTTATCTCTACTCAACCTAGATGTAATCTGTTTCCATGGAACTTCCATCCTCCTAATATACTGTTTGATTTTAATTTTAATTTTGAAACAATTTCAAATGTACATAAAAATTGCAATTAGTATAAAGAACTTTTTTTCCCTTAACTATTTGAGAATAAGCTTCATGATGCCTATCAGTCAAACACTTCATTGTGTATTCCCTGCAAACTAAGAAATTCTAGGTAACCATGGTCCGACCATCAAAGCCAAGAAATGACCACTGATACATTACTACCATCTAATGCTTAGACCTTGTTCAAGTTTCCCAGTTGTTCCAATAATATCTTTTAAAGCAAAAGGATCCAGCTTAGAACCACACATTGTTTTTAGTTATGTCTTTTTAGCCTCTTTCAGTTCTTCACTGGCATGATCTTGACACTTTTGAAGATTATAAGGCAGTTATTTTATAGCTTGTCCCTCAATTTGTGTTTGTCTGACATTTTGTCATGCCTGAATTCAGATTGTGTATCTTTGGCAGGAATATCACAGAAATGGTGCTGTATTCTTCTCATTGCATCTTATCAGATGGCACTGATTTCTCTCTGTCTTGTTACTGATGATGGTCACTTGATTAGGGTATTGTCTGCTAAACTTCTCTACCATTAAGTTACCTTTTCCCTTTTGTAATTTATAAATATTTTGTGGCAAGGTACTTTGAAACTATGTAAATAGCCCATTCCTTACTAAAATTTCAACTAGCAAGTAACTTATTTATATGTTTAAGAACTTATCGTTTCCTGTTTTTTTCAATATATTTTAACCTTTTGCTCTCTTTACTTATTTTGATGCTCATATTGGTTCCAGATTTGACCAGTGGCAATCCTTTCATGCTGGCTCCTGGATCCTTTTGACTCCCAGCATTCTTTGAGCTCTTCCTTGTTTTCTGCCACAGCAAATGTTCCAAGCTCATCTTGTAATTTGCCTACACTATCTTTTGTATCAGCCAGTTATCCAAGGAGCCCTGGTTCCTTTGAGTGGAAAATGGTGTTTAGAAGCCAAGATCTAGATGCTAGGTGTGCTCATTGCCATTGGGGTGTCACTGCTCCTGGGTTCTCTCATTGGACAGAACTCTGGAATATGTGTATGTGTGTATACACATATTCACACATTTACATCTATATTTATTAATATATATAAAACATGAGTTCATAGTAATACCTCAAATTCCTATCTAACACCACAGGGTTTGTTCTAGTTTTTTTCCCTTTTCATATTTATAACTGCCTTCTTTGACAGTGAGAGACCTGGCTCCCATTATTCTTAACATATTTACTTATCTGATAAATCTTCCTGTATGTACTCATCTTCCACTACTGCCACTATGTCTCCTCCATGTGGTTGCACTCCTTACCTGTTGGTGTTCCACGGACACCCTACCCCCATGTGCATACCCCTATTGGTTCTGAAACCCTGCTCTAAATAGCCACTGTGTCATTCCTAAACCTCTGTTTTCCATCTTTAAAAGCTCCTAGTTCCTCTATATGTTCTTCATAAACCATTTCTAGATTATTCTTTGCCCTGGTCATGGTGTCCTGCCTGTGGTCCCATTTGGACATACCTACGTTAATGAAGCAACCAGAAAGACACATTTTCCACTCACTGTTCCAACCATCCAGAGAACAGTGGGCTGTTACGCTCCAGATCCTCCTTAAATCTCTATATAGTGCTGGACCTGGAGGCAGAAGCCTCAGCTACTGCCTGAATTTGCCTTTGTGTAAGTTACTCTCACAAATTATTTCCTCAGTTGCTCATCTGAAAAAGTGGGGGAAAATAATTCTGATAGTTGCAGAGTTGTTATTCAGTGTTAAATGAGATCATGCATGTGAAAGTGCTTTGTAAAAGGTAAATATCTCAATACAAATATTAGTTATTAACACAGGCTAAGCTACATATGCTTTTCTTGGCAGCCAGGGAACATTGTAGATGTAGGTTGAATTTCTGGTGAAATAAAACTTCACAACTTTTTCCAGTTAACTCTATTATACACACCCTGCCCCGAGCTAAGTGCTGTAACCCTCTAGTTATTTATTTGATTTTAGATTTAGTAAGAAGAAAGGCCTGGTGATCTACTTCTGATAGGTCACAGCCATTGAAAACTCTGTGGAGCACAGTTCTATTCTGAAACATGTGGTGTTGCCATGAATTGTAATCAACTTGATGGCAACTGGTTAAGTTTATTTATTTTTATGTTATCATTATTATCCTATTTGAGCCCCTGGGTGGTGACAATGGTTAATGCACTCAGCTGCTACATGAAAGGTGAGAGGTTCGAGTCCACCTAAAGATGCCTTGGAAGAAAGCCTGGTGATATACTTCTGAAAAATCAGCCATTGGAAGCCCTAGGGGGCACAGTTCTGCTCTGATGCATGGAGTCACCATGAGTCAGAATTGACTCCTCGGCAACTGGTTTTTATGATCCCATTTAAATGTCTTATTCTGGCCCAGTGGTTTTCAAACTAGCAGGCAGCTCTAAGGTTCCCTGAGGTGTGCCAGAGGATGCTGGGATCTGAGCAGGGGGATCTCTGACTCCTTTTCCCCCAGAGAAGTTTGGCCATTATATTTGATATTTTGGGATACCAGGAAGGATTTTTTATAAAAAAGAGTTCACTGCTTAAATAAAAAATGAAAGCTACTGTTCTAGCCTTCGGATGTTTTTGAATCTTGATTGCCAAAACATGTTGAAACAAAAAATATTCCTTGTATGGATTTTTAATCTCTTAGTGGAGGGTTCGAGTCTCTTCATTCTTAGGAAGTGCATCTCACTAATTAGGGGAGACTTCCATAGGGTTAATTAATACTCTAAGCCTTTATAGATGTAGCGGCCTGATTAGTAAGTTGTCAGTCAGGAAATTTCAGTTTCCCCACCAGGAAATCTGATTCAGTAGGTCTAGGATGGGGCCCTAGAATCAGTACTTTTAAAAAACAAAAACAAACAAACAAAAAACCCTCAGGTGATTCTATGCACAGCTGAGGTTGGGAAGCTCTAGGCTGTTACTCTTGGCAAGTTGTGGCATCTTCATCCCCTTGTTCTCTGGAGTGCGCACTCGGGAGCTGAGAGTGGGTGGTGTGCAGCAGGGACCAAAGGGTGACTGGTTTCACCGGCATGTGAAACTAGTGAAAGCTAGTTCTTTGCTTATGAGGAAAAAAAAAGAAGAAGAAGAAGAAGTGGCCTATTTTATCCCTCATGGAATTATTAATCCAAAAATGCCAGTTTATTTTTAAACCTGAAAGCCCTAAAAATAATAGGAGAAAATCAAATCTCTGTTAAAGAGAACCTCTTGTGCTACAATTAGCATGCTAAAAATTAGCATCATATAGGGATAGAAGCTAGTTATTTATTCTACATTAATGAAGAAATAGACTTTTTGTTCCTTTTCCCTGGTTGTCCTGGACTGCTATGCACACTTCTAATTTAGTGGACTGGATCTACCTACAGACACTGTACTTAACAACAGCAAACCATTCTCCCCTTCAAAAATTGGACATTTCTGTCAGCAGTTGCTGTTCCTTTCAGCCCGTATTTTCCTGGACTTCCTTCTTTTCCTCTAGCCCTGGATACACTCCAATTGGTGGGGAGGAAGAATTGCTTTCTACAACTATGTGGTAGTCTATGTGGTAGTTTGATTGAATTGACTCAGCTGTAATGCTGTGGAAGGGACATTTCTTCTCCCATATCCAAATTGGCAGTAACATCACAAAGACAGTTGGCAGTAAAGCAAACACAGGTGACTCAAACATGATATTGTTAGTTTTCTTTAGGAAGAAAAGTTTTAATGTAGAGTAATTGGAGCATGGATAATGAGTTTCCCATTATTTTCTTGACTTCTTTCCTCCCCTCCCCCCTTTAAAAAATTAGTCATTTGATTATGACTGGGTCCCTAACGTGGAAATCTTTTGAAATAAGCATAATTTTGGATAAAAATCTAAATGATTTCTCTAAGATGTTGTAATGGAACTGCTAGTCATCACCACTCCTAAAACAACCCAGTGTGCATATGAACCCGGTGGTTAGTACTGTGGTATTACCCATATGTGCACAAAGGATCGTAATTCTGAAATGCAAGGTACAATTTTTAAGTAGTATAATCACCAAGCTCAGTAACAAAATAATATTTGGACATGGGTAGCAAAACATTTTGGCTCTCCTCATTGAAAAGGCACAGTGATGTTGTATACCTCTTCCAGCTACTATTTACTATTTAGATAAGTATTAGAAGACATAGGGCTCATTTTCCTTGTTGAAAATTTTTTCTAGATTACACTTGGCACAAAGGCTAGAATTTCTAAAAATCTGGAGGAAACAGCTGGTGCTCTAGTAAATATTCAGGCCAACCATTTTAATGCTTCGCACTTAATTAAGTAGTCCTAATAAAAGAGGAATACTTAAGCATTTCTCAGAGTATAATGTTTTGCTTCCAACAGAAATTTCCCCCAACTGTTAATACTTCCCCTCAAGCTGCCTTAAAACTTAATTCTGCTAAATAAGTAGTTATAACCACAGATGATACATTTAATGCCAAGTTAGTTCTCCTGTTTTAAGGTTTAGTCGTGTCAATAATGGCCAACACTTTAACGGATGAAAATTCCACAATTCATTGACTTTTTAGAAAGTTTTACTGTTTCTTTATAAGGGTACAATATTACCAGTTGCTATTGAGTTGATTCCGACTCATGGTGACTCCATGTGTGTCAGAGTAGAACTGTGCTCCATTGGGTTTTCAATGGCTGTTTTTTGGAAGTAGATCACCTGGCCTTTCTTTTGAGGTGCCTCTGAGTGGACTCAAGCCTCCAGCCTTTCAGTTAGCAGCCAAGTGCGTTAACTGTTTGCACCACCCAGGGATTCCTGGTACAATGTTAGAGACTGATACGAGCTTTGTCCTTATTTGGCCATTCAAGAGCTCTGGTGGTGGGCAGAGAGAAGAGTCTGGTGCTAAGGAGTTTGTACTTTAAGGCATATATCTGGGTTTTAACCCAGCTTCATTACCAGGCTTGTGACCTTAGACAAGTCACTTATCCACCCTGTTCTTAAGTCTGCTTCTCATCTGCAAAATGGCATTTTTAGTATTAGTATTATTATTATTGATAGTAGTCTCAAGAGTAGCACCTATCTCAGAGTTACGAGGATTAAAGGAGTTAATATGTATAAACTGCTTGGAATAGTCAGTAAGTATTAGCAGTTATTACCTTATTTGCCTCAATACCCATAATTTCTTTTGGTTGTTTTTCTTAACTTCCTTCAGAACCATTAAAATAATCTTACGTTGTAATATATATTTTTGGTTCTCTGTAATGTTCTGCCTACATAAGTGCCTTCTCAAAATAACTAAAGGAAAAAAGATCTAGCAAATGTTCAGAATGTTCTTTTCATTGTAATGAATGGCATATAATTCTTATCATGGATTCCAGACTATGAATTCACATCTATTGTTTGTTGTTAATTTTCCCATTTTTTTTCTTTATGCGTCAGATTCACTCTTTATTTCCTTCGTAAAACCAGACTGTCTCATACTAGTGTTTCGTACCAGGAAGTTGAGTTTCTGATGTCTTAGCTGTGGTATTAGGCCTAACACCTGAGGGAAAATAGAAACATTTTATTAACATCTGTTAAAATACGGATATTCTGGAAATATCCAGATGCTGGTAGCTTTATATTTTTACCTTTTATAGTGTCATAAGTCCTGGATATTTTGGTCATTATTTTACTTTACGCATTTCAGACACATTCTCTAGGTGGTGGAGATGAAAATTGAGTCAGTGATAGAGATGAAGTTTGGATTTCCCCTTGTATGTTCTTACAATTGATGCAGAGCTGGGGTTTTGCCCCGAACCACCTGGATTGTTGACTAAGTGGACCACCCATCTTGGTGAATGAGTGACAACTGGCTTCTCCTCTGGAGCATAAATGGGATGCTCCAAAAGCTGGTGCTGTTTGGCCCTTGGGACTATCGCCTGAGGTGGAAGACAGACTGCCTGTTTCCAAGCATGATCTTCCTTCTCACCTGGCTCAGCTCTGGGAGAAAGGCCAGGAGATGCTCAGTTAGTAGGTGAAAGGAGCCTTATCCATCATTCTCATGCAGAAGGGCCTACAGCAAAGGGTGTGCAGCAAACCCCACAGCTTGAAGAGAAAGGGTAGGGATGGGAGGGAGACTGAAGTAGAATTTTTGCTATAGTATTCATTGTTAAAAAAAAGAATGATTTACCCAGGATTTTATAAAAGCTTATTTTAAATAATCTTCAGTTTACCAGAAACACCCCTAGAACTGCTAGTTTAGATTCACTCACTGATCTCACAATCCATTGATGGGTTGCAACTCTTTTTACTCTTTTGGTGAAGTAAATCGACTCAGTTTTTAAATCTTAAATCTATTTAATTAAAAGGGAAACTTAAAAAAAAAAAATCACCATTCAAATGCATACAATGACATTAATATGGCTTATTAACTTCTAGGTAGCTATTGGTGCCTGCTGGCAGGCCCCGCGTTGGAGGCTTATTTTCTTTCATTGCGGGGGGGTTAACAAGTGTGCAAAGTGTTCTGCATACTAGTATCAAATGGAGACTTTCTCCTTGGCTAGACCAGTGTGTTCAAAGAGAGTCGAAAAGGAAACTACTTTCTTATTCAAGATTATTTAATGCTGTATTCTAAACTTGTCTCCTCTGGCACCCCTGGTCACTGGGGAATCACACTTTGGGGAACAGTACTTTTAAGTAATTCACAGGAAGGCATGCATTTATAAGCTGAAGCGTGTTATATAGGTGGATGAATCTCTAGTGGTAAAATGGTTGGGGGAGTGTGTTTAAATATTTGCCTACCCTGAGTTCTGTTTCCTGTGGGAGGTGGAGGAAATAGGAGCATCCGCCACCTTTGAAGAGTTGCTATCCCCAGGCCCACTGAGTAGTTACATCTTAGGTATCGAAAGGAAACCACTTTGGGAAATTTTATCTCAGGCTAACAGGAAATTGACCTTAAATGCTTAGGAAATCTATGTCAGTGGGTTTCTTTTCCTCCTCCTTCCTCTTCTCCTTCAAGGTACTGTTGCTTATGTTCAACGTTGCAATGAGTCCATTTATTTGACGCATTGTTTTTAGAATAGGGCACTTCCTTAAATGCTTTTCTATTGTAAAAACAATAGAGCAACAGTAATATACCTTTTTTTTTTTTAAAGAGAAAGCAATAAACCACAGCCCCAATAATATTTTCTTTAGGTTTAACTATAGTAAAAGTAGAGACACTTAGTCAAATGATCTGAGAGCAGCAAACACCAAAAAACAAAATACATTTGAGAGTTTCAGTTGCAGTCACAAGGGTTTGAGTTTAGCAAACCTCAGTGAATTAACTTTGTGAAGGAAGAATGTACTTTTATATCACTAGCTTTGTAAGCATTTCTTCTGATTTTATCAGCATTTCCCCTCTCAGAATAACATTTAGAATAAGTGTTTTCAATATACAGAGCAAATACCTTGTGAATAAACATCAATTTCACACAACCAGAAAAAATAAAATAAAATCAATGAATCTCCTTTAGGCAATGGAAAAACCCTGTACTTTTTAAAGGAAGGAGTTATAGTGTACAGCAACTAAAAAACAAAAACAAAGACTCAAAAAATCAGGCTCTGAGTTTTAAATGTTTTTCAACATGACTTTTATGTAGACAGAAAATTGTAGCTGGGAGCTTTCTGAGCACCTGTTTTATCATTGGTGCCCTGCCTATCTGGTGTTCGGGTAACAACTGCCCACATGGCAACTCATTTGAGAAATCCTACTTAGTTTTTTTTCATCTCATAACTAGAATTCTAGGGAAAATACTGTTTCTCTGGTACCAGTTCTTTTAGCTTGGTCTATTAGTTTTTGGAAAGAATAAATTGAGTAAAGAGATGGCTAGGTGGTAAAGCTGTATGTGGCATTTTCATTTTTTTCTGATTCTGTAAGATGTAATAGTCTCTAATATTCTCACTGCATGCTTTGAGAATTTTAAAGTTGTTATCCAGTTAGTATTTGAAACAATTGCATAAAAGTTTCATTCATCCTTTTTTAAGATACAGAATCAATATTTTAGAAGCGAGGGACAGAGTTCACTAAAAAGATGATTAAAATATCTTTTGTATTTTTTGAAATATGTATGTGTATATATGTATTCCATTTAAATATTGATATGTATCCTGGGCTTTTTTTTTTTCTTTTTTTTTTGTGGTAAGTAGACATGTGCTGTCTTTGGAGAAAAAAAGAGAAATTACTTAAATGCCTGTATGACCTCTCAACATTTTCATTTGCAGTAGGAGGCTAAAATTTACTTATTGTGGTATGCTATAAATATGCAAACTTAATGAAACTTTTTTTTTTTAACTTACAAATTAAAACCAGAAATCAGTTTTAGGATCTAATGCATAAGCAGAAAAAAGACTGTTATTGTATTTTTTGGTACTTAGATGAAGAAAATAAACTCTTTGAACTATGAAATTACTAAATCTTAGCTGGAAGCACCAACAGATCATTAATTATTGCTAAGAAACTTTCAAAATGTGGTTTTTCAATTTTAATTGTCCTTTCTGTTGGATTCCCTGCCCCCTTATTTTTGTGATTTTAATTTTAGAGTTGAAAGAGTTTTCTGCTTTTAGGGAAGCTAAATCTCTGTCCGAAAACCCTGGTGGTATAGTGGTTACGAACTACGGCTGCTAACCAAAAGGTCGGCAGTTTGAATCCACCAGGCACTTCTTGGAAACCCTATGAGGCAGTTCTACTCTGTCATGTAGGATCTCCATGAGTTAGAATGGACTCGACAGCAATGGGGTTAGGGGTAAGCCTCTCTCACTCTTTTAAAAGGTTAACTTGCTGATGAAAGAACAGAAGGTTGAAATTATTTTGAACAGGAATGGTTGTGTAACTCTTTAATTCAGTGTTCTGTTGGTGGATCTTTTTAACACCGAAGTATTGGCGAACTATCCTTTAATTGGTGCTATGTACTCATAATTATATAATCTTAGGACTTATATGTTGAAAGGGACCTTAAAAATCATTTAGGCCCCTAGAGTTTACCACCCTCCTCCACATTTTTCCCCCTTTTAATAGTGGAACCCTCCCCGCCACCCCGACACCCCACCAAAATCTTAAAGCAAAGCCCCTGTTTATAATTAGGGGGAAAGAGGAATTATTCTGGGGGCTTAGCATCTGAGGTGGGGGAGGTGGTTCAGTTGTTCTCGGCCTCCCTGTGTGGGAATAGTGTGCAGAGGGGACAAGGAGTCCTTGCAGATTTTTTCTGTGGGTCATGTCTTTGCTGAGGACAGTGGAGAAGGCATCTGTTTACCGTTTACACATTGAACTAGGATGAAGTCGGCATTTGGCCTGTGTTGTTTGTAAGGTATGTACATGCCGAATCACCCAAGTTTCCAAGTCACAGTACTCTGACTCCATTTGGTTCTAACTAAACAGTTTTGGCACAGTCATTTTGAGTAACATCAACCTCGCTTATGTTAAGTAAGTACTCAGGTTATTTATTACGTCTTACTGTTGTGCTTTGGAATGAACAGACTCAAAAACTCATGTGTCATATGGATTCCATATGTGGCTTTTAAGTTAGCAGAAAACACAAAGCTTCCAATTAATTTGCACGTAAAATTGCATATTGAATAGATTAAGCTTGATGGCATAGGCATTATTTGACATTCTTTGTCATCCCTAATATTGTTCGTATTTCATTTAAACAAGCTATTAGGTGTTTGAAGATTTTGTGGTGATGAACTCAGTGTACAAATTCACATATGTCCAATTTGGTTTTTTTTTTACTCAGTGTGGATACCCAAGGAATTTATTTTGCTTATTTGTTTTACACTGATGAGCTCCATGTATAGGAAATGATCTGTAAAAAATGAAACAGTTACTCTTTATTTCTGTAATTTAACTTTTTCTTTTTCTGATTCTAGGCAGAGAACATTGCAGTGCTTAAGACAGTGGTTAAGAGTGAGACTGCCTGGGTTCAAATATGGACCTTGATACTTGCAAGCAGTGTGACCCTAAACAATTACTTAATCATTCCAAATGATTCCTTTTAGGTGAAAAGTGGGTAATAGTAGTGCTTACTTCTAGGATCAGGGAGCCCTGGTGGTGCAACGGTTAAGCACTTGGCTGCTGACTGAAAGGTTGGCAGTTCAGACCCACCCAGTGGCTCTGCAGGAGAAAGACCTGGCGATCTGCCTTCTTAAAGATTACAGCCAAGAAAGCCCCGTGGGGTAGTTCTACTCTGTCAGACAGGGTTGCTGTGAATTGAAATTGACTGCATGGCACCCGGCAACAACCTGTAGGATCATGGTAAAAACTGAATGAGATGATGTATGCACAGTCCTGAGCACAGTGAGCACTCAGTGAATGCCGGTATCAGAATACGGTAATAAAGTGATGACTACTCAACATATATGCAGGGTTTTAGTTCATTATCACCAGCGAAAGGTGTTGTCAGTGTCCAGGAACCTCAACTTCCTTGTTAGGAATGTGCATTCTGTATAAGTTTTCACTAATGCCAAGCTTTGTTTATTTTCTTTTGTCCTTCACCTACTGGAGGAGATTGTATCTCCACCCTTTGTTCTGGCAACTAGATCTAGCTGAGTGTCCTAGCCAGGGCAGCTGCTGCTTTCCCCTCCCTACTGGACCCTAAATTTCTTCTCACGTTTAGCTGCAGCTGTACACCATGTCCATTCTTGGCATGGCCTGACCAGCCCTCTGTTTTTATACCACAAATGCCAACATTTCTTGTATCTTGCCTAGAAGGTCATTTTAAGGCCATGGACCTACCGCGGTTTTCTTTTCTTTCTTAAAATGGTAGTGTGTGCAGTTCCAATAAAATAACATGCACATATGCCCAGAAAAGTACCTAAAGTGTAGTAGGTATTCAATAATTGTTAATTGAAGTTAGTTGAATCTCTGCAAAAATTTGTTATGCATAAGTAGATATGTTTACAAAGTTGTTTAATTTATTAATGTATAATTTATTGTGATGGTTATTTTTTTCTAATTGAATTTATATTTACATGCTTACCTTTTTTTTAATAAATGGTGTTGATGGGCTGCTGAACTTTAAGGGATATGGCATTTTAAATTGTTTTCCACTATATAAGAAAAAATTTAAGTCTAAAAGATCCTTGATATTATTATAAAAAAAAGCTGCCTTCCCTGTGAAATTAGTACCTTTCTGAGTATGAGCATATGCCAAGTGGAATTTTGTCTGATTGTTCTCATTTTTTAAGTTGTCATAAGTGACTTCTCTTCTTTCAGGTATATAGATGAGGATTTCTGGAATTAAAGTTTTGCCCAGTTTGAGACCAGCTTCTCTCCCATCCACTATTAGCTTATTTCCTGATATCTTTTTCATTTCTAAACATAGATAAGTTTCCAAAGGCGGAGAAGTCTGAAGCAGAAAGAAGGAAGAGAAGCAAGGCTGGGTTGTGCCACGGTATTGAGGGAAGGGTATGCTTGGGGAGAGTCCCAGACTGTGCTAATTGAACTAAACACTTAAATTTGGGAGTGTTTCAAAATAGTTTTCAAATGAGGGTATATGCTGCTGCTTTTATAATCCATGACATGAAGGGTGCAGTGGAGGTTCTTGTGTAGAAGATGCTGAGACCATGAATCCTATAAAGATAGTTGTCTAAATTTAGGAATATACACAGGTTTTTGGGAAACACACCTTCATAGTTCTCTTGTACTCCTACCTGTCTTTCTGGTAATGCCAAGAATGCTCTTTACTTGAACCATTTCTTAGAGTTGTGTTTGCAGTGAGCAGCCTTGGGGGATAAGGTAATGTCACTTTCTGGGACAAAGAGCAGTCTTGCTTACTGCTTACTATAAAGCTGCAGGTCCCCCAAGCTCAGTGTTCCTCAGCTGTAATACCAACACACTGCATGGGCAGCTTTTATCTGGGCCCCTCTACACCACTCCCGTTGGTCTTTGGGGGTGAGGAAACCCAACACAAACATAATTTTCATGCTGCCTGTTGTGCTATGAATAATGAAGTCTTTTGGCCGTGAAGCACTGGCTTCACTCCAGTGTTGCTTGGATTCCACCCGCTTGCACTGGCCGGCTCCCTAAGTGCCGTTTGTTGGCTGCTGGTGTTGCTTTTTTCCACTTCTTTAGATTTCTTCCTTACCCCTCACCACATCCCCCTCCTTTCTCTCAAATACGTGGCTCCATGTGCCATCTTTGCTTCTTCCTGAAAGGCTGTGAAACACCGCTTAACTGTGAAACTGCTTCCTGGCCCGTGCTGCCACGCTGGTGGGAGTCTCCTGTCTTCTGCCAGCTTCCATGAAACAGTAACAGGTTAACTTATTAATTTGTTGTTGTTAGTTGCCACTGAGTCAGCCCCCGATTCATGGCAACCCCATGTACAATGCAATAAAACTGTACTTGGTCCTGTGCCATACTGTAATCATTTGTGGATTGGACCATTGTGATCCTGTAGGGGGGAAAAAAAAAATCCAAGATTTGACATAGGTGTATTATATATAAGTTAATTACATAGTCAGTTAAATGTGTTCAGAAGTGTCCTGTTAAGACCTACAAAGAGCATGGTTAGGAAGAAGATGGTGGGGGCTCCTCAGAGTTTCTTAGATTTCTTAGACCTGATGAGGGCTTCTGTAGTTCAGATCTGTAGCCACTGGCTTACCTTGCATACCAGATCATCTCTAGTGAATAATTTCACATGTTTTTCACCACATCAAAGATTCTGCTTCTAGGTATGGCCGACATCTGTATCTCTTCCAACCCCACAGCAACTTCCTACAGAATCAAAGCCTTTTTTCAAATTTATAATCCCTGACAGGGACGGATCACCCAGTAAGCAAGGTACACACAAGCTTACTTGTGTTTACTAATCTGCAGACAACAATATATGTGAAACTGTTCCCTACAGATTAGTAAGTAAGCGCAAGTAAGCTCATGTGTACTGGCTTACTGTATGTGAAATTGTTCACTATAGATGAGTAAGTACAATTAAGTTTGTGCATACCTTGCTTACTAGGTGATTCACCTCTGCTGGCCAGTGTCTCCAGGGAACCAAGGGATACCAAGACTTATCAAGAACTGTCATATCCTAAGTTAGGCAAAATGTGTAACTGACACATGTGAACACTTGATTTTGAGAGAGCAGAACAACAAACTCCAGTATTATTGGTGGCAGTGGTGAGACAGGACACAGTGTTTGGAGCCAAGGCAGCCCCAGCAGGCACAAACTCTAACCCGGACAGGGGCAAGACACACAGATTGTCAGAAATCTGGGTCCTGAACAAAGAGGAGATGGTGATCAGAAACTGCAAACCAATGCATTGGACCAGCGCTAAGAAGGGGGAGGACAAGATCGACTTCTGGGCAACATGGTACTATAGGCAGAAGCACCATACTATCCCTCCACAGCAAATATCCAAAAAACTAAGTCAAACAGACAAATGTCAATCCTGAAACCCTAAGCATCAAATGAAGAGATAAAGAACTCAGCCAAGCACCGAATGAAATAAGAAATTGACAGAGAACAGAGAGCGAGGAGAGATACATGCAGAGGTCCCCTATCAGCTAACACAGCACAGATCTGCCATCTTGGACTCCTATCAGAGATCAGTGAACAGCGGGTATGAGAAAGCAGCTTCATGGAGCTTCCAGCAGAAGACAGAACAACCGGTAACCACGATATATGCTTTCCCACCCCCCACCCTTCTTCACCCCTGCTCGGCCTCCTCTGCTTCCTGTGGCCACAGTCTCTTGGACAGGAAGCACTGGCTTCACCCTGGTGTCGCTTGGATTCTACCCGCCCACACTGGCTGGCTCCCTAAGTGCCATTTGTTGGCTGCTGGTGTTGCTTTTTTCCGCTTCTTTGGATTTCGTCCTTATCTTTCACCACAACCCCCTCCTTTCTCTCAAATACTTGGCTCCGTGCGCCATCTTTGCTTCTTCCTGAAAAGCTGTGAAACGCCGCTTGACTGTGAAACTGCTTCCCAGCCTGTGTTGCCATACTGGTGGGATCCCGGGTTTCTTTTGTTTTGTTTTGTTTTGAATTCTTTGTTTTCTTTTTCTTTTCTCAAATTGGGAGCTCGTTCTAGTCAGGCAGTACTACGCAGCTTGGGACCTACTCCCTCAGTTTGTGCAGATGTGCAGAGGGATCCCTGTTTTTCTGGGGGTGGGTGGTTTCTTGTTCTTTTTTTTTTATTATTTGTTTATTTTGTTTTCCCTTTTTATCTTTCTTCATTACTCAATTTCTCATCTCTCTATACTTTTCTTCACTTCCTGTACCCTGAATACCTGGTGCTGAGTGACATCTCTACTCCTTCTAGCCAGGCTGTACTTCACAAGCTGGGAGCAACTTCCCCAGACCTAGCAGCTGCACCGGTGGGATCCCTGGGAGCTTTTCTTTTTTCTTTCTAATTTTTATTTATTCATTTTTTTCTTCTTCTCCTTTTTGTTTTTCTGTATTTCATAGTCTCTCATCTCTCCATTCCAGCGGCAAGCTCCCCTAGCACTCTTTCTTGTTTGTATGTTTTTGGCTCCTGCTCCTCTCTCTCCTATCTCTTGTACCCATCTCAGCTCCACACATCACAGTCTCCCCTCTCCATCCTGCCTACCTGCACTGTGAACTGAACATCACACCACCAAGCAGCCCAGGCACTACCAGAACCTACCCTGCACTGATTACTAGCCCATCCTGGTGGCCATAGTAAGTGCCACAAACAACCCATCCCAGCAACTCCTCTTCTGCTAGACCTGCCCTGCTGTACCATATCTAAGCAACGGACCAGGCCAATTGGATAAGAAGGCGAAAAGTATCATGCCCACAGATGAGCAAACAACGAAGAACACACAGCCCACCTGCTCAGACATAGCCAAATAAAACAAAAAAGCAGGACTAAACAAACAAATCTACAATCAATAAATGAACAAAATAACTACTGAATGCCTCAAAGACAGCAGACAATATCAAAACATTTACAAAAACAAGACAGGATGGTTCCAGTAGGCATCCAAAATAAAATACCAGATGAATTTCCAATAGAAGAAAAGTCACTAGAACTACCTCATAGGGAATTCAAATCTCTTATATTCAGAGCTATCCAAGAGTTGAAGCAAAAAGCAGACAAAAATGAGGAAAAAATAGACAAATTCATGGAAAAGACAGACACATACTTGGAAAATACAGACAAAAAATGGAAGAGTTCAGGAAAATAATGCAGGAACAAAATGTCAAAATAAATTCACAACTAGAAATCATACAAAAACAACAATTAGAAATCC
>NW_004444227.1:942849-943875 GCF_000243295.1 Trichechus manatus latirostris | reverse complement strand
ATGGAGAGGAAGGCAAGGTAATACCAAGTAATAATAGACTGCTTCAAACTGAGAACGATAAGGGTAAATTTCACAGTAATCACAAAGAAAGTTAACAAACCTACTTATCAACATAAAGAGGAAAAACAGAAAGCTTCAGTAAAAACTAAACCTACAAAAACAAAAGAAATGAAAAAAAAAAATCCACAAACAAAAGGAATTCAGCACAGGAGAGCAAGAGGAACAAAGAAAATGTCAGCACCACAAAAACAAGCACTACAAAATGACAGCAATAAACTCAAACCTATCAATAATTACACTGAATGTAAATGACTGAAATGCACCCATAAAGAGACAGAGACTGACAGAATGGGTAAAAAAACAGGATCCGTCAATATGCTATCTACAAGAGACACACCTTAGAAACAAAGACATAAATTTATTAAAAATCAAAGGTTGGAAAAAAATATATCAAGCTAACAACTACCAAAAAAGAGCAGGAGTGTCAATACTAATCTCAGATAAAATAGACTTTAGAACAAAATCCACCATAAAAGACAAAGAAGGACTCTATATAATGATTAAGGGGACAATCCATCTTGAAGACATAACCATAATAAACATCTACACACCCAATGACAGGGCTCCAAAATACTTGAAACAAACTCCAACAGCACTGAAAACAGAAATTGACAGTTCCACAATAATAGTAGGAGATTTGAACACACCACTCTCAGTAAAGTACAGAACATCTAAAAAGAAACTCAACAAAGATACAAAAGACCTAAAGGGCACAATCGGCCAATTGACGTCATAGACATATATAGAACACTGCATCCAACAGCTGCAAAGTACACATTCTTTTCCAATGCACATGGAAGATTCTCCAGAATAGACCACATCTTAGGCCACAGAGCAATCCTCAACAAGATCGAAAACACTGAGATTATACAAAGTATCTTCTCTGACCACAACGCCATCAAGGTAGAAATTAAAAACAGCAAGAGCAAGGGAAAAAAATCAATTACATGGAAACTGAATAACACT
>NW_004444227.1:939441-942749 GCF_000243295.1 Trichechus manatus latirostris | reverse complement strand
AAAGAGAACAGCAAAAAAAGCCCACAGCCACCAGAGGAAGGAAATAATAAAGATCAGATCAGAAATAAATAGAGAACAGAAGCAACAATAGAAAGAATCAAGAAAACCAAAAGTTGGTTCTTTGAAAGAATCAACAAAATCGACAAACCACTGGCCAGACTGACAAAAGAAAAACAGGAGAGGATGAAATAACCCAAATAAGAAATGAAATGCATGACATTACAGCAGACCCAACTGAAATAAAAAGGATCATAACAGAGTATTATGAAAAACTATACTCCTAGAAATTTGAAAACCTAGAGGAAATGGATAAATTTTTAGAAACACACTACCTACCCAGACTATCACAAAGTGATGTTGAAAATCTGAACAGACCCATAACAAGAGAAGAGATTGACAAAGTAGTAAAAAACTCCCAACAAAAAAAAAAGCCGTGGCCCAGATGGCTTCACAGGAGAATTCTACTGAACATTCAGAGAAGAGCTTGTAGCAGTACTACTCAGACTATTTCAGAACTTAGAAAAGGAAGCAACACTTCCAAATTCATTCTATGAAGCCAGTATAACCCTGATACCAAAACCAGGCAAAGATGCAACAACAAAAAAAAATTATAGGCCAATATCTCTCATAAATATAGATGCAAAAATTCTGAACAAGATTCTAGCCAATAGAATTCATCATCATATCAAAAAAGTAATACACCATGACCAAGTAGGATTCATACCAGGTATGCAAAGATGGTTCAACATTAGAAAATCAGTCAACGTAATCCACCACATAAATAAAAGGAAAGAAAAGAATCCCATGATCATCTTAATTGATGCAGAAAAGATATTTGACGAAGTCCAACACCCATTCCTGATAAAAACTCTCAATAAAATAGGTATAGAAGGGAAATTTCTCAACATAATAAAGGGCATCTGTGCAAAACCAACAGCCAACATCATTCTTAATGGAGAGAGGCTGAAAACATTCCCCTCGAGAACAGGAACAAGAAAAGGATGCCCTTTATCACCACTTCTACTTAACATAGTGCTGGAAGTTCTAGTTGGAGCAATAAGGCAAGAAAAAGAAATAAAGGGCATCCAAATTGGTAATGAAGAAGTTAAACTGTCCCTGTTTGTGGATGATGATACTATACATAGAAAACCCTAAAGACTCCACGAGAAAACTACTGGAATAGAAAGATTCAGCAGAGTAGCAAGATACAAGATAAACATACAAAAATCAGTTGGATTCCTATACATCAATAAAGAGAACAATGAAAAGGAAATCAGGAAAACAATACCGTCTATAATATCTCCTAAAAAGATAAAATACTTAGGAATAAATCTAACAAGAGATGTAAAAGACCTGTACAAAGAAAACTACAAAACACTACTGCAAGAAATCCAAAGGGATCAACTTAAATGGAAAAACATACCATGCTCATGGATAGGTAGACTCAACATAGTGAAAATGACAATTCTACCCAAAGCAGTTTACAAATACAATGCAATCCCGATCAAATACCAACAACATTCTTTAAAGAGATGGAAAAACTAATCATTAACTTTACATAAAAAGGGAAGAAGCCACGAATAAGTAAAGCACTATTGAAGAAGAAGAATAAAGTAGGAGGACTCACACTACCTGACCTTAGAACCTACTATGCAGCTACGGTAGTCAAAACAGCCTGGTACTGGTACAACAACGGATACATTGACCAATGGAACAGAATTGATAACCCAGATGTAAATCCATTCACCTATGGTCACCTGATCTTCGACAAGGGCCCAAAGTCCATCAAATGGGGAAAAGACAGTCTTTTTAACATATGGTGCTGGCAAAACTGGATGTCTATCTGGAAGAAAATGAAACAGAACCCATACCTCACACCATATACAAAAAGTAATTCAAAATGGCTCAAAGACCTAAATGTAAAGCCAAAAGCTATAAAGTTCATAGAAGAAAAGATAAGATCAACACTATTGACCCTAATACTCGGCATTAACAGGATACAAACCATAACCAACAGCACACAAACTCCAGAAGATAAGCTAGATAACTGGGATCTTCTAAAAATCAAACACCTGTGCTCTTCAAAAGGCTTCACCAAAAGAGTAAAAAGAGAACCTACAGACTGGGAAAAAATTTTTGGACATTACAAGTCAGACAAAGGTCTAACGTCTATAATCTACAAGAAAATCCACCACCTCTACAACAAAAAGACAAATAATCCAATTAAAAATGGGCAAAGGAAATGAACAGATACTTCACCAGAGAAGACATTCATGTGGCCAACAGACACATGAGGAAATGCTTGCGATCACTAGCCATTAGAGAAATGTAAATTAAAACCACAGTGAGATACCATCTCACCCTGGCATTACTGGCAGAATGAAAAACACTGGAAGTAACAAATGTTGGAGAGGCTGCGGGGAGATCGGAACTCTTATGCACTGCTGGTGGTAATGCATAATGATGCAGTCATTTTGTACAATGATAGGGCGATTCTTTAGAAAGCTAGAAACAGAAATACCATTCGATCCAGCAATCCCACTCCTAGAAATATATACTAGAGAAATAAGAGCCGTCACACAAATAGACATATGCACACCCATGTTCACTGCAGCATTGTTCACAGTAGCAAAAAGATGGAAACAACCTAGATGCCCATCAGCAGATGAATGGATAAACTCTGGTACATATACACAGTGGAGTATTATGCAACGATAAAGAATAATGATGAATCTGTGAAGCATCTCATAACATGGATGAAAGTGGAGGACATTATGCTGAGTGAATTAAGTCAATTACAAAAGGACAAATATTGTATGAGACTTCTAGTATAAAAACTCATGAAAAAGTTTACACACAAAAAGTAACAATCTTTGTTGGTTGCGAGGGATGGGAGGGGTGGGGGAGGGAAATACTAAATAGACAACAAATAAGTGGTAACTTTGGTGAAGGGTAAGACAGTACTCAATACTGGGGAAGCCAGCACAACTTGTACAAGGAAAGATCGTGGAACCTCCATAGACACATTCAAACTCCCCAAGGTACTGAATTGCTGGGTGGAGGGCTGTGGGGACCATGGTTTCTGGGAACATCTAGCTCAATTCGCGTAACACAGTTTATAAAGACAATGTTCTACCTTCTACCTTGGTGAGTAGCGTCTGGGGTCTTAAAAGCCTGTGAGCAGCCATCTAAGATACTCCACTAGTGTCACCCCTTCAGGAGCAAGGGAGAATGAAGAGAACAGGATACAAGGAAAAGATTAGTCCGAAGGACTAATGGACCACAGCTACCAAGGCCTCCACCAGATT
>NW_004444227.1:841857-938747 GCF_000243295.1 Trichechus manatus latirostris | reverse complement strand
AAAAAAAAAAAAAAAAGGTCCTTCAAGGTCGAGAAGGGAGAGTGTTGACGTGTCGTGGGTTGTTAACCCATGTCATAAAACAATATATGTCCTGATTGTTTAATGAGAAACTATTTGTTCTGTAAACCTTCACTTAAAGTACAATTAAAAAAAAAATTCTGTCTTAAAAAAAAAAAAAAGAAGAAGAGGGGAGAGGACGAGCCAGTCTCAGAAACAACTGGCTCTACTGAAACTGGAGTGGTAAAGGTAATTCTTAAGTTTGCTTTTTGATGTTTGTGGAGTGAATTGTTTTCAAGCAATCAGTTAACTAGCCTATTGGAAAATGACACTGAAATCACCTCTAAGCTGGTTTAACCAATTTAGAGAAGCATTTGTAATTAACATTTGGGCAGCTGATGAAAGCAAATTTAGGACACTTATTCAGAACAGTATTTTGTGTGCTTTTTATTTATGATATATGTGTAAAACTGTATTTACTTGTTATCTACAGTAGGTGTTTTCTCCTTCCCCCATCAAATGAGTAATATGTATACATAGTAATTAGGCCTGAAATTAAGATTCTAGGTGGAGAGGAGATACCCAGCACTCAATATATAGATGTTGAAATCCCATGCCTGTTGTTTGCAAGGTGAATCTCATTGGTATTTAGTCAGAAACAGAGCTTAAATAATATTTTTCACACTTGTAATGATATGTGAAAATTATTAACTACCTGCAGCCATCAGCTGAGATCCATAATAACTACCAGAATCTAGGGGATTCATGGATTAAGTAAAACATTCATGGACCAGGAAGTGGATTTTAATTGGGGATACTCTGGTGGATGTGCATGAAGTCTGATCCTGCTATCCTTGAGGACTGTTGCATACGGCTGCACAGATTGTGAACTGCACAGCTCCCTGGGATGTTCATGGTGCTCCCTGGAGTTGTGCAGTGTGGGAGCTCTGTGTGCATTGGAGGTGGGGGCAAGGGCAGTCATTCAAAGGTTTAAATATGTGGCATATGTTTTGGGCGATCCTGTTAAATTGAATAGGCTCAGATATTTCTGTTCGGGTGGCAAGAACCATATGTATCTTTCACTCCTGAAGGAGGAACTTGATAGTGGTGGTGCCAGTGATGATGGTAGTGCTTCTGATGGGAAACTGTGGAACTTCTGACCAAGGGAGAGGACTTCTCAGGTGCCTCCAGACCTGCAGACTTGGCCAAGACACCCCAGCCCAGGGCTCAGTCTGCTTGGTTCCCAAGGGCCCAAGGAGACCAAGAGACCTGTAGTTGCTGAACCTCTCTTACTGTATCCTTGAAGCAAAGTAAGCCGTTTGCTTGCTTGTGTTAATGAATGAATAAGCTTGATTGTTCATCTTCAAAACAGCTAATCTCTGTTTGTGAAATAATAGTCTGTCTTGAATCTAGTATAGTTATATCAGAATGAAGAGGCTGTCAACTAATTTTTTTTAGTTTCTTAATCAAGTATTACTTTACTTTCTCTTAGTTATGTATGTGAAGTGTTAGCTAGTTTAAATGCGTAGGTTAATAGAGATCATTTTTATATGTAAAGTTACTTTTATGGCATACTTCTACAAGTAATTTTAGAGAATAAAGACCGAGTATTGACATATAAACTTTTCTTCACCATTCTAAATGCCTTCTCATATAAATCTTAAAATTTTGCAGGGTTTATTTAGAAAGGGGCTAAGACTTTGGAACGGAACCCCCCTGTCACCCAACATATACAGATTCACCACTGTTGCCTTCTAACACAGCCTAGTTCTGTTCTGTCATTGAATTTTTGAGACTTACAGCATAAGAAATAGTTTTGCTATCTTCATAGCTAGTTTAGTTGCCAGCCCTTAGTATGTGCCTCATTGTCTACCTAGGTGAGCTTGGCCAGAACATCCAGGAAAGCCTGGAGGACCTATTTATCAATCTCATATCCCCTTACCTCAACAGGAGTCACTATGTTTTATATAATAGGGTTTTGAATAGTAGAAGACAGTGGGACTTGGTGCCAGAAGACCTGTGTTTGAATCCCATTTCTGTTACTTTCTAGCTATGTTTCTGTGACTCATTTTAAGTGGTTTTTTAAGTCTTAGTTTCCTTACAGATAGTGGGTATGTTGGGAGATAATTCTCCATAGGTCTCCTGTTCCTGCACATCTTACAAGCCTGAGGTATTGGCTGCAATTTTTCTGGACTATTTTTTCAAAGATGTTTGTGTAGTGAATAGCTTTGGAACATAGATGCCCGTTATAAAATATTCAGGTTTCCTAAGCTCAGGAGTCCTCTTACGTCACTGACCCTCTTTGCATCATTGTGTGGAAATTGGAGGTTAGGAACTGGCCAAAATATTGATAACTATGGCTACTGCTATTGTTATGAATAATAAACTGTCCTTTGTCTCTGACCCAAGAGTCTCATGTCTTCTACCAACATTCATGAAACTGCAATAGGATAACTTGTTAGCTTGCAAGTAGGGTAAAATCTCAGACTCTTCACAGTCCTTGACAAATAAATAATAGTTTCCCAGTCTTAACTTGATCTCTTTAATTCTCTCCACCACCTCTCCTTGCCTTGATTCAGGTCATTACCATTTCTCACCTGCATTATTGCAGTACATTTCTTCCTTTCCCAACACTCCATTCTCCCCACTCTGGTACAGAAGAGATTTCTCTTAACAGCAAATCTGACTGTATAACACTCCTTTGCTTTAAATACTTAAATGACTCTTAATTGGATAGGATTAAAGACAAGCTCTGTTATATGGACCTTTTCAGTTTCTCACCGCTCACGTTCCCACCTGCATATTCTGTACCCTAGCCATACCTGTATGGAGCAAAACCAAACCCGTTGCTGTCAAGTCGATTCCAACTCACAGCGACCCTATAGGACCAGGGCCGGATTAAGGTATGTGAGGGCCCTAAACACAGATAATCTGTGGTGCCCCCTCCTCTGCTTACTCATACATTCAAACAGGATATGTGAGTTATAATATACACCTTGTTTATTAGCATATATAGAGTGATATCAAGCACTGTGTCCCATGCAACGGACAATAAAAAATGAAACTTACTTGATACATAAATTAAAACTTTTCATGTTTGATAAATATTAATATCTACAGTATTTTTTGGACGTTCACTATGTTAGTATTATATTAAATTATTACCCATGTTAGTGTTATATTAAATGTATGCTAGATTGCGTCCGCGTATATGTCAAACATATTTTAAAGTTATAAATATTATTGTTTGTGAAACTTAGGGCACAACTGTATGTAAATGCTATACAGTTAAAAAGTAACTTGATTGAATTCATTGCAATAATTGACTTATTCGAGTTTCCTTGCTTTTGGACATCATCTGGGACAGGAGTTCACATTGGTTCTTTACCAGGATGTGCACAAGAGCAAACCCTTGTGTTCATATCATGGCAAAGAGCGTTGCTGGCCTTCCTGGCTGGAGTTATTGGCTCAGCATACATGGATATACAAGACGGTTCTCTCAAAATGGGTCAGAGACCTGTTATCTATTAATATAACTCATCCTTGCCCAGTAACCACTCATATTAGATCCAGTTGCATATTGGGTGAATGTAGGAAGAGTTAGACTCGACAGCCCACCCACACCTTTTGTTTATTAGAAAGAAATAGCATACTCCCAAGAGACCCACCGAGATAAGGAGTTTCAGTTACATGGGAGGGGACCATAGGAAACAGATGTCAATGAAGGTGTTGAAGCGGTAAGGCCTTATAGATTAAACAACCTTTAAGCGGTAGGGCCTTACGGATTAAACAACCTTGCACATGAGTGACCCAGTGACCCTGAGTGAACTTTATTTCTGGCTGGCACATTCTCACGCACTGAAGCTGGTATCAGTTTCATTTAGTGCCTTGCCAATTCCCTTCCACAGTGGCACTTGCTTTTCCTTGTGTCCTATCTGCTTGGCATCTGTGGATCTTTGCTTTGGACAACTGGTGCACCTGTTTTGTTGATGCTCTAAGCAAATGCTTTACCTTGCTTATTGGGTAATCTGTTCCTATATAGGACAGAGTAGAACTGCCCCGTAGGGTTTGCAAGGCAGTATCTTTACCAAAGCAGACTGCCACATCTTTCCCCACGGAGCAAATGATTGGGTTTGAACCACTGACCTTTCAGTTAGCAGCCGAGTGCTTAAGTGCTGTGCCACCAGGGCTCCTTGTATGGAGCAAAGCATACTTAATGCCTATTATAAAATATTCAGAGTCGCTAAGTTCAGAGATCCTCTCCTGTAATGTAATCCACTGTGTCTGCAGGTATTACCTGGTTCTCTTCTCAATTCCCTGTTGAAATTGGGGCTTGGGATAGAACCTCTTTATGTTTCCTGACTCTTTACCTTTGCACCTACTGCTTCCTCTACTTTTAATAACCTTTCCACCATTTCTGTCAACCTTCTAATACCAAAGATATAGTGTTTACCATACAAAGTTGTTGTAAAGAATAAAGAGGTCATGAGTGCAAAGGATTTATCTCAGGATCTGTTTAGTTGCTGCTGCTGCTGCTATTGTTTTTCTTTGAAGATTTGGTTCCAGAATTACAAACTTTGGGAACTCTTTCCTAAACTTCCTGTACCCCCACCCCACCCCATCATTTAGGCATACTCATTTAGCCCTGGTTCCTTTAGCATATATTCCTTATAGCTCTTTTTCAGAAATTATACACACACACACAACACGTGTATGTTTTTTATTGTGATGAAATATACATATCAAAATATTTGCCATTTCAGCTATTTTTGCATGTACAATTCAGTGACATTTAATTACATTCCCCATGTTGTGCAACCATCACCACCATTTGTTTTAAATTTTTTTTTACCATCCTTAACAGAAACTCCGTACCCCTTATGCAATACCTCCTCTTTTCCCTCTCTCACCTGCCCCTGGTGACCACTAATAAACTTTGGTCTCTATGCATTTGCTTCTTCTAGATATTTCATGTAAGTGGGATCATACAGTATTTATCCTTTTGTGTCTGACTTATTTCACTCAGCATAATGTTTTCAAGGTTCATCCATGGTGTAACATGTAGTAGAACTTTATTTCTCTTAATAGCTGAATAATATTCCATTGTATGTATATACCACATTTTATTTATCCATTTATCTGTTGATGGACACTTGGTTGTTTCCACCTTTTGGCTGTAGTGAGTAATGCTGCAGTGAACATTGGTGTACAAGTAACTGTTGAATCCTTGCTTTCAATTCATTATGTGTTGCGTTCTGTCTAGCTAGGTCCACTGTTAGAACCATTCTAAGCAGTGGTGAAAAAATAAAGACATCAGTAAATTCCTGCCTCATGGTGGGATACGTTATTGGGCCCTTGCCACAGTGATCCCCTTCAGTGCTGATTTAGTTAGGAAGCCCACTTCCCAGTAGTCTTTGTGGTCCTGTGGGACGGGACCTGAATAGGCTTTTATCCCAGGTCTTGACAGTGCCTGGTTTTAGAAGCATTCCTTAGATTGTTTTGAATGCGTGAATGACTAAATAAGAAAATGTGAGAGTGCTTAGTTAACTGTAAAGCACTGACTAAATGTGAACTAATATTTTTTCCCCTCCTCTGACATGGGAAGATGTGTTGGTCCAGGAATGGGGAGCTGACGGTGGAAATTTGTGGCAGCGGAAATTGCCTAGTATACTTGACTTTCTCTCTGCTTGTGCTTCTGTCCTACCCACAGCTCTCTCCCTGAAAGGTTGGAAAGCCTAATTGTGGAGCAAATCCTAAGTAGTTTACCTTCCCGACCTTTGTCATCCGTTTTAAGCTCCATCCATTTTAGTTCAAACCTAAAGGGGCTTTCCAAAGACTGGGTATCTTTTGCCTCTTCTCCCACACCCTTGAACGTGTTTGTAATTCCTTTAATCCTTTAGTTATCTCTACCTGATTCTCACCTCCTCTATTCTGGGCGTTATCTGTAGAGATTTATCTCTGTCACCATTTTGCACGTCCACAGGGATATATTTTCTCCCAGAGAATAGCTCTCTCCTTTGTGTTTCCCGGATACTTTCTGAGACCTTTTTTTGAGTGAGTTGAGGTATGTCTGGTAAGATAAACGGGGTGGTGAGTATATATTTTTAAAAATTCACATTGTGACAAAGCATCTAACAAAGGATTTTCTTTTCCTATTCTGTACTTTTTTATGTAATACATTTTATGATAACATACAAATTAAGCCACATTTAGTGAAGTGGCTTTACTGAAAATAATATAATTACCTGAAAACAAAAGAAGTGCATATTTCTGTATGTCATTTGAATATTTGAAATGGAAACGTTCCTAGAAAATCCGGGATGTTGGCAGTCTCAGGTAGGGGAACTTTATATACTGTAATCCAGACTTTGGTCCCAGACAGTTTTCCTGTGTGGCCTTACGTAGGGCAAGGCAAAAGGCCCTTTATACCCGTCTGTCATAACGACAGCATTATGGGAGAGCTCTGTAACTCCCTACTTCTTGAGCCCTTGTGACGAATCTTCATACTCCTGTGCGTATTTGCCTCCTCGTGCTGTCAAGGTCACTGAAAAAAGCCAATGCTTGGTGAACTGGTGAGTGTGATACAAATAGAAGTTGTTAGTAGTTTTTACTGTGATTGATCATTTTACTTAAGCTCACAGGAATTAATCAACATATAAAAGGCTAGCCAGTGTTCCTTTTTCTATTGTGATATATTTTAATGAAAATCCAGTCTTTTAGGGTAGTGGTCGTTGTTGTTATTAGTTGCCATTGAGTTGATTCCGACTCATGGCAGCCCCATGTGTGCAGAGTACAGCTGCTCCATAGAGTTTTCAAGGCTTTGCCCTTTTTTAAAAAAAAAATAATTATTGTATTTTAGATGAAGGTTTACAAAACAGACTAGCTTCTCATTAAACAGTTAGTACACATATTTTGTGACATTGGTTACCAACCCCACAATATGTCCACACTCTTCCTTCTTGACTTTGGGTTCCCAGTCACCAGCTTTCCTGTCCCCTCCTGCCTTCTAGTCCTTGCCCCTGGGCTGGTGTACCCCTTAGTCTCGTTTTGTTTTATGGGCCTGTCTAATCTTTGGCTGAAGGGTGAACCTCAGGAGTCAGGGCTGTGACCTTTAAGAAGCAGATTGCCAGGCCTGTCTTCCGAGGTGCCTCTAGATGGGTTTGAACCGCCAACCTTTCGGCCAGGGCTAGTAGTCAAGTGTTTAACCATTTACACCACCCAAGGGCTCCCTGAAGGAGTGGTACAGGGTGGTGTAGCCATTGTAACCTAAACCATTCCTTTCAGTTTATTTATTACATTGTCTCAAAGGGTGACATCCAATTATTTTGAATTCTGTTTAGAAACAGAATTGTTCATTGAAGTGATGAAATAAATGATACCAGATGTGATTTTACAGATTTTTTAGTCCTAGAAAGGATTTGAGATTTGAATACA
Source organism: Trichechus manatus latirostris (assembly GCF_000243295.1). Classification (NCBI taxonomy): domain Eukaryota; kingdom Metazoa; phylum Chordata; class Mammalia; order Sirenia; family Trichechidae; genus Trichechus; species Trichechus manatus. The sequence goes on along the minus strand of NW_004444227.1, from coordinate 931,316 downwards.
ATCTCTGAAGATGGAAGGCAAACTTCCTGTATCTCTCAGAACTCAAATAACTTCATCTTTAGTCCTGGAAAGGATTTGAGATTTGAATACAATCTCTGAAGACGGAAGGCAAACTTCCTGTATCTTCTCAGAACTCCAATAACCTTGTCATCAGTTGTATTCTTGGGTGACATAGCCGAACAGCTCGCTGCAAGCACTGAGAATTACTGAGTTGTTTAGGTGAAACTGTCTTGTTTAGATTGTTCAAAGATTCATTGACTTGTGGGTAAGGGAAAACTGTCGTAGGGTACTCTTAGTGTTTGCGTTTCATTTTAAAATTACACTGCTAGGGATTTTTGGGGTTGAATGAACAAGATTACAAAGCAGTATAGGCCTGTATAAGGAACTACCTAGGAGTCCCTCGGTAGTGCAAATAGTTATCGTGCTTTGCTGCTAACTGAAAGGTTACAGGCTCGAGTCCAAGAGGCACCACAGAAGAAAGTCCTGGTGATCTGCTTCTGAAAAGTTAGCTGTTGAAAACCCTGTGAAGCACAGTTCTGCTTTGACACACCTGGGGTTCCTGTGAGTCAGAGTCGATTTGATGGCAGCTGGTTTAAGGAGCTGTCTTATGTTCAGTCCCTTTCTGGATGAGACAGAACCTTGGTAACCCTCTTACCCATTACCAAGGCCTATAGATGTTACCTTTCAGTGTCTCTCACATCTCCCATCTTTATTTCACCTACACAACCACTGCACCGGTCCAGACCTCCATCCTCCCGACTGTACTGGCCTTCTGCTGTCTCTGCCTCCTGCTTTCTTCCCTGTAATCTCCTCTTCACCCTGTGCCGAAGTGGTCCCTTATCTGTCTGATCATGACATTTCTATGCTGCAAGTGACCTTCATGGCTTACTACTGCTCTTGGTGGAGCCACAAATCCTCCTGTCTGCTTTGTTCCTACAAGTTGGCCTGTGCTCACCTCGCAGCCTTATCCTTTACTCCTTCTCTTCCTGCTCTCCCACTCCAGCCCTCTGACCTTTCTTCTCTTCCAGGAATTTCTTCCCGTGTCAGAGCCTTTTGTGTATGCTGTTCCTTGAGCTGGGCAGTACAAACAGCTAATGTGCTTGACTGCTAACCTAAGGTTAGAGGTTCAAGTTCACCCAGAGACACCTTGGAAGAAAAGCCTGGTGATCTCCTTCTGAAAAATCAACCATTGAAAACTCTATGGAGCACAGTTTTTCTCTTACACACATGGGGTCACCATGAGTAGGGATCAACTAAATAGCAACTGGTTTTCTTCCTTTAGCTGGGAGGGTTCTCTGTCCTCCATTCTCGCTAGCACCCTCCTGCCAATCAGGCAAACTGTTGGAATATTCTATCATACCACCTAAAAATTTTCCTTCAGAACATGCATGATAATCAAGTCATTATTACATGTTTGGGTGATAATTTGATTGTGTGTATTCTACACTAACCAGTCATCTTTAAGAGGGGAGGGGCTGTCATTTAACACAACATTGATTGTAACCTCAGGGCAGTGTTTATAAAGTACTCAATTCATCTTGCTTTTGTCCATGATAGTTTTCGTTTATACCTGTAAACGCATTGCCATCGAGTCGATTCTGACTCAGAGTGACCTTGTAGGACAGCGTAGAACTGCCCCATAGGGTTTCCAAGGAGCGACTGGTAGATTCAAACTGCCGACCTTTTGGTTAGCAGCCGAGCTCTTAACCACTATGCCACCAGGGCTCTCCCATGAAATTATTGTTAGTACCCCCTTCTGCAATTTACATGTCAGCATATATGATGATGCTATTTAAAGTCCAAGGATGATAAGTCATCATTCAGAAGAAGGTTTTGCTGTCAGGCTTCTAGAACAGGAGAACTTGGGCGGGGGGTGGGAGTGATTTGCTAAATTCTGATTCTGGCTGAAGATAATTTGTATTCTTGCACACTCTGGCAGCATATATAGACCTGCATGTTTTTAACATTTTGAAGAGATAAGAACATTCCTTGTGCACCTGGGGTTTTGGAATATGACAGTGGAAGACATCAAGGCTGTTATAGAAATGGAAAATAAACACAGGATGGTATAGGGTAGGTACTTTTTCTAGTCCGAAGGTGACAAACATTTGATTGGAAGGTGTTGGAGATGCTATTTATTGCATTTTGTTTGAAGAGCAAGCATGGTCCCTCTGTTCTCATTATAGGATGAACTGGCCCCCAGTTGGCAGTGTGTTTAGTGGGGGAACTCATGGAAGGCACACAGATGATTTGTAGTTTAATTTCTCTGTCCATCTGTAGCCTCAAAGGCATAGTGCTGTGAGTGCCAGGGTGATCCTGGTGAATAAAAAAAATGAAATCTAAAAAGCAGCACGAGGCCCTGGTTTCTAAGGCATGCTGTGGCCCAGGCCCCCAAAGACCCAGTCTCCTTCTCGCTGGCTTGGAGCTGACACTTGCCTGCCTCAGGGAAGGCTCTGAAGAATGGATGGAGAACATGCTTTCCAAGGCACGTTCAGACTGGTAGTTCCCTTTAGGGGAAAAGGGCTTTTTGTGCAGCTAGTCTGAAGATAATTTTTATCAGATTCCATGGCCTGAGGTCTTAAAACATAACAATAGCAAAAATGCCCTCTTAGGCCCTGCATCTCTGTAGCAGTTGGACTTGATCTTGAAGGAGTGGATTCCTTCATGTTGGTCCTGCAAGGTCAAGCATCTAATGAAGACTCGTGGATGCCAGGCAGTCATGAGAGGCTCCTGAAAACAAAACAAGCAAGAGCACAGACAGGAGGGCTGCATTTGTCTATAGCAGATGTGTCCATTTCATGGATATGGACACACACCCGGAGTCAGGGATAGAAAATGCATGGTGAAGGCCACATGCTTCCAAGACATTTTTAGTTGCCGTTGAGTCGGCTCTAACTCATGCCAGCCCCATGTACAATTGCCTAGTCCTATGCCTTCTTCACGATCATTGGCATACTTGAGTTCACAGTGGTTGTGGCCGCTGTGTGTTATGAGTGCCTTCCAACCTAGGGGGCTTATCTTCTAGCACTATATCAGATAATATTCTGTTCTCATCCATAGGGTTTTCAGTGGCTGAATTTTGGAAGTAGATCACCAGGCCTTTCTTCCTAGTCTGCCTTAGTCTGGAAGCTCTGGTGAAGCCTGTCCACCATGGGTGACCCTGCTGGTATTTGAAATACCGGTGGCATAGCTTCCAGTATCATAGCAACATGCGAGCCACCACAGTACGACAAACTGACAGATGGTGGTGGTCTGAGACATTAGGGTGTACCTATTAAGAGTCCACTGATGACCACAGAAATTTAATACAGCTTTCTGTACTTTTTGGTTTGAAGATTGTGTGCAAGGGGTACTGTCTTCGTTTGTTGGCTTAGTGTAACGCTGTGGAGAGCAGAGCCAGAGCATTAGAAAGTGAGAAATGAACAGGCCTTATGGAGATTCTGCCAGTTAAATGATTTAGCAAACTATTTGCAAGACTTTTCGGATAGTTAAGTATTTACAACAGGCTGGATTTGGATTGGCTGAAGAGAAAGGTGGAATGAGGTAATCGAGATGACATGATTTTTTTAAGTTCTGGCTTCTTGTGTTTTCTGCCAACCAGAAATATTCCAGCAGAACTGTGATATTGCCTTTCATCTCCTAAGCCTTCCAGATGGCACTCTCTCAGCCAGTGAGCAAAAGAGGGAGCTTTTGAGATTTATGAGTAAGTGAATTCCCTTCTTTGGTATGACCCAGTGAACTCTTATTCATTATTGTGCTAAGTTCCGCTGGCACGTCATCCCAAAGCCCTTAGCTCTGCAGTGCCTTTAAAAACCACTACACCTCATTTCAAGGGGAGAAGGTCTTCAAATTCCCAATAATGAATGGCTGTTTTAGTAGAGCACTTAAAATGCTTTCTCAGAAACCTTTTTGTAATCTAAATGGATTCTAAGTTCCTTGAGGACAGAGGCTCCCGCTTCTGCTGGGAAGCAGCCATGTGTAGGGAAGCTTGGTGTTGTATTCCATGGGCTCTGGCATTCCTAGTTGTGTACCATGGCCTCGGTTTCCTCAACTGTATTTAGAGAACCCAAAGGTGTCTTGGAAGAAAGGCCTGGTGATCTGCTTCTGAAATGTCACAGCTATGAAAACCCTATGGAGCACAATTCTGACCTGAAACACACGGGGTTACCATGAGTTGGAATTGACTCTATGGCACCTGGTGGTGGTGGTAGCCCTCCGGCTAAGGAATCCTTCCTAATAGTCATTCAATCTAGGGATGCTTTCTGAGTGCACATGCCTGATACTACAGTACAAAATGGTTTAAGATAATTCTGTACTTGGGAGCTCTCAGTCCTATGGAGGAAAGTCGTAAATAAATGAATACATAAAAGGGAAGTGGTATATAAATGGTCAGGAAACACTTCCGAGGAGGCAAAGTTGGCATGAATTTTGAAGAAAGATTACGGATTTGCCGAGCAGAATACATGCTGTAGTTTTTCCATTTGGCCTGGTGGCCTGTGACAGCTACAGTGCTTTTTCTTTGGGGTCGCCTCTCCTTTGTCTTTATCCTGTTGTCATTCACTTTGGGGACCCTTGCAGCCTCCCCTGGGCTCACCCTTCCTTGAACTCTTGTACTGCTTATTTGATGCTCAGAGGTTACCACTTACTTCATCTCTGTTTTGTTCCCCAACAGAATTGTAAACTCAGTGAGCCAGGGGCCCCCTTGGACCATGGTATGCACAAATGTAGTCAGTGCATACGGTAGGCGCTTAGTGAAGGCTTTTGGGCTGGGTACTTGAGTATTTTTGTAGCTTATTATTATTGGTTATATAAGTATGACAAGACAGTTCAGCAATAACTCGTAAGTAAATTAGAGTGCCTGATTTAAAAAAAAAAAAATTAAGGAAAGTACAAGTTTGTGGTCAGCAGCATGTCACCCATTTGATGTTCATTAACTTGTTTATTTTTTCATTCATTCACTCAGTAACAGACTCTACCTTTGGGAATAATACCAGTCTTTTTCTGCATTGAGTTTTTTTGCGTGCTGCATTTTTACTGCTCCAGGGATTTTATTCTTTCTTGAAACTTTATAATTTTTTTGATAAATCTCTATCACTCGGATACTTGCTTAGAGCTAATTCTTTTCTATTAAGTACCTGTTAGAGTGGTTGACTATAAACCATCTGAGAAATAACCACATTTTACTAATGACTTTTGAGATTTTGCAGCAACTTAGGTTGATAATAATGGAATATGCTTTGGATAGAAGACTGTAAGAAAGATAGCGATTCACTCTATAAACCAATGCAAAAATGAGGAAGTTTCAGTCAGGAGAGCGTGATTTATCAACAGTTAGGTCAGTGTACCAAATAATACAAGACTCAGCAACAGTGTTTGTTTCTTTAAATTCTTGAATGGCACTTATGACTTGGTAGGCACTGTTCTAAGTGCTGTTTGTGTGTTTTGTCTCATTTAATCCTTGCAATAAAGAGCCCTGGTGGTGCAGTGGTGAAGCGTTTGTCTTTTAACCGAAAGGTTGGCTGTTCAAACCCATTGTTGATCCATGGAAGAAAGATGTGGCAGCCTGCTTCCGTAAAGATTTACAGCCTTGGAAACCTTATGGGGCAGTTCTACCCTGTCCTATGGGGTCGCTATGAGTTGGAATTGACTGCACAGTGTAAACCAAAACCAAACCTGTTGCTGACCTATGGTAACCCCAAGTAGGCACTATTTATTCTTCACATTGTACAGATGAGGACATTGAGGATGGATAGGTTGTGTGATGTGCCCATGGTCGTAGTCATGCGCTTATAAAAACTCAGTCCCTCTGGGACTAAAGATTATATAGATTATACAGATTCTGATTGTATATAATATAGCATGCAACTCAAAGATAGTGAAATATTCACAAACCAGTTGTAATATTCATTTCTTTGTCAGTTTAGGGCCATTATGCTTATTGTTTCCATTACAGGATAATGCGTTTTTGTATTTATGACGGTTAGTTTAGAACCCATTTTAGAGGGTTTCTAAAAACAACTTCACGTTTTGACAAGCTAAGAGACTTTCAAAGCATTCCAGTTTCCATAGTAAAGTGTTTTCAGTTAGAGATTATAAACATTACCTTGTTGCCAGTGATGCTTGTGAGAAATGACATTTGGAAAAATGTTAATGTAATTTATACATAATAATATTAACTTATGCTTTCCCTCTGAAGGCTTGTTAGAGCAGAATGTATAATATACGGCTCAGCGCTGGGATCCAGCAAGTTGCGTATTTTTGTTTTTTGTTTGAAAAGCTGGAGTTGCAAATTCTTATGCTAATAGGGGTCAGGCAGAAAACAAGCCATTGAGAGTCAGTGCTGGGAATGTAATCAGGAGCAGTAGGGGGTGTGGTCCATTGGTCAGTCATGCTTCTGCCCTGTGCAGGGCAGAGTTGCTCTTCTCCAGGGAATGTATGCCTGTGTTGGCAGATGGAACAATTTTCCAGGAGAAGCTGGAGCTACACGTTTTTAAAATGAGAAATTTCTCAATTTTAATACGTTGGAAGAAAATTCAAATGAAAACAAAACTAAAATACTGGACCCCACATACAGAGGAGAGTAGGGAACTTGGGAGGTGTATCTATCCACAGTGTCACCTGCACTGAACAGTCCCTGTTGATGATTTCAATTATACAGCAATGCAGATGTATTCTAAAGAGTTGCATGTAAACTAATTTTCTTTTCCATATTTTTTAGATAGCCTTGTACTTTATTAGGAGGCCTTGTGGTGCAGTGGTTAAGAGCTTGGCTGCTAACCAAAATGTCGGCAGTTCGAATCCACTGGCTGCTTCTTGGAAACCCTGTGGGCCAGTTCTACTCTGTCTTGTAGGGTTGCTATGAGTCAGAATTGACTTGATGGCGATGCTTTTGGTTTTTTTTGGTTTAGTACTTTATTATGGGAGGTCAGGGGGACTTCTGATCTTAACGAATGTGAGTATATTGAGTGAATACATGAATGCATCGAGTGAGTAATCAATCAATATATTTGTTTTGTATGTTTGTACTTTTGTGTTTAAAGTGAACACTGTTGAAGATTAAATATTGCTTGAGTTAAGGTGGTCATTAACGAGGCACATTTTGGGTTACTCAGAGATGTTACTGCTGTGGTGTTTGTTGTAATGAGATTTGACCTGTCAGGGAAGCTATAAAGTCTTGGAAGAGTGTTTTGTCCTTAATACTGCTATCTGCATTCTAGGCATGTTGCCTGTAACTTCCAGTTTCAAAAAATCTATGTCAATCTGTTATTTTATAACCTAGTGCTATTGCTTTTTTTTTTTTTTTTCTCCCTTTCTTGTTTTATATTTAATCATTCTCTTTGGCTCATAACAGCAACCCAGTCCAAAGATTTACTTTTCCTATTTCTAACCTCATGGTTATTTTTATGTAAAAAGTATGTTTTGAGTTACAGCGATTCCTGGGGATCAAGCTTCTACTCTGAAGGGGGAAGAGAGATGTCATTTACTACAGAGTTCATATAGACAAGTGTTCTGCTGAATGCTCCATTTCCACTGTAATCCAGGGGGTTTATTTGTGCTATGCTTAAAGAAAAATGGCCATATTTGGGCTGACTCTAAGCCAGGATGTTATAGGCCCAAAGTTTTTATTGGCGGAATGGGGGAGAAAGGAGAATAGAAACATTTGGGAGAAATAGTCCTTTTTCCGCCTATTTTATTCAGCAGGCGTTTTATTCACAGATTATTCAGTGCATTCCATTTACTCATATTTTTCAAGGTCCTTTTGTTTTCCTAGCCTTCTTTTTTCTTTTGAAACAATTTCAGAATTATTTCTAAGAATACTAAAAATGAATTGCTATATATCTTTACCCGTAGACAACATTCACGTTTTTCTAGTTGTCCTGATAATGTCCTTCGTAGCCAAAAGTCCCTATTCAGGATCACGTATCACACTCAGTTGTCGTGTTTCTATAGTCTCCTTCGATCTGGAAGACTTCCTGGGTCTTTCCTTGTCTTTCGTGACTTTGACAGTTTTGAAGATTATAGGCCAGTTGTTAGGTAGAATATCCCTCTGTTTGGGTTTGTCTGATGTTTTCATGTTTAGACCCAGACTATACATTCTTGACTGGACTGTCACGGAAGTGATGCCGTGGTCTTCTCATTGAATCCTTTCGGGTGCCGCATGATGTTGATTTGTCCCCATTACTGATAGAGCTAACTTTGATTATTAAGGTGATGACTGCCAGGTTGCTCCACTGTAAAGTTACTGTTTTTCCTCTTTGTAATTAATAAATTGGAGCCATGGTGGCACAGTGGTTAAGAGCTCAGCTGCTAACCAAAAGGTCAGCAGTTCGAATCCATCAGCTGCTCCTTGGAAACCCTATGCGACAGTTCTACTCTGTCCTATAGGGCCGCTGTGAGTCGAAATTGACTTGATGGCAACTTTTTTCTTTTTTTTTTAATCAGTATCATGTAAGGAGATTAAAAAAACCTATGTCAAGCTCATTTCCCATCCCACTTCCACTCCTAGTTCACTAAATTGGTATTTCTTGCCCAACGTAATTATTATTACGATGGTTGCCCTGTGTGATGTTCTAATGCCATTATTCTTTCTACATTTATGAGTTGGTATTCTACTGTAAGGGAGAGCTTTCTCATCTCCCCATTTATTCATTTATATATTTATGTCAGCATGGATTTATGGATTCCTATTTTATTCAATAGGCTATTTCAGTGAAAAGGTGATAGTATGTTTCTGTCATTGCTATAATTGTCTGAAATTTGGCCAGTGAGAGTTCCTTCAAGCTCACACCTGTGTCCTTTTGACTTGTCTCTATCATTCTTTGAGTACTTCCTTACTTTCTGGCACAGTAAGATGTTCTGGGATCATCTTGTGCTTTCCCTGCCCAAGCCCTGGAATCAGCCATTTCCCCAAAGAGTTGAGGATGGTATCTAGAAGCCAAGATCTGGACACTAGATATGCCAGTTACCATTGTGATGTCAGTAAGGTATATGTGTATATGCATGTATATGCATGTATGTGAGTGTGTTTATATGTGTGTATATATACAAATAAACATACACGTATGTATACAGATATACTTATGTATAAGTCCCTGGGTGGTACAAACAATTTGCAGTTGACTGCAAACCTAAAGGTTGGCAGTTCAAACCCATCCAGCAGCACTGTATGTTTGTTTGTTTTTTTATATTTATATATACCTTGTTTACATTTACATTTATTTCTGTATCTATGTATCTTGAAAGCCATAATTTTATACTGAATACTCCAATTTCAATCTAATACCACAGCATCCAATCTAGCATTCCCTTTTCAATGTCTGTACCCCCTTCCACAATGAGAACCAATATCCCTGTTTCCATATTTGCTCATTCCCCTGTGTTTGGCCAATTTCTCGACCCCATTTGCTGCTTTGCTGACTACCTTTCTGCCCTGTTCCAATGCCCTCCTCATAAAGGCATAGGCTGCCACCACCTAGTCCCTTTTTCTAGAGAGTAAGTATGGGATTTTATTTCTGAATAATGTTTTTGCCTAATTGGTTATCTTGTTAAGAATATTTGAAGGGGTGGAAAAACCCTACTGAATAAAAATTAAAAGAAAATTCCTCAGCGACCATATGTACCACTTTAATTACTTTTATCCTAGCCTAGCCACAAAGGGGAGACTGTCCTGTTATCCTTTTCCCTGGTTTCTCATTGCCCACAAAGCCTGGGAGAGGGATATATTGGCACAATTTCTCCCTTCTCTATGTGCCATGCTTCATGTGTTATTTGTTGAAGGTGACATTTATATAAGCAAATGTGGCCATTTAAAAACTTGACTTGTTCCTTTTCTTAGAGGGTGTTCTCTGTTCCTCCTTTAGAACCCAGCTTGTGTGTTACCTGTTGTGAGGAGAGACGGGCTGCCTCGTGGAATTAGTTTCTCCCTTCTCTGGATTCCTACAACACTCCATTAATACCTTTATTAGAATATTTATGATTCATTCATCCATTCAACCAGTATATATTTTTTGACCTGGTGGTGCAGTGGTTAAGAGCTACAGCTGCTAACCAAAAGTTCAGCAGTTCTAATCCACCAGCTGCTCCTTGGAAACCCTATGGGGCAGTTCTACTCTGTCCTGTAGGGTTGCTATGAGTCAGAATTGACCAAATGGCAACGGGTAGTGTGTGCCAAAGGATCCCTGGTGGCACAGTGGTTCCGCTCTCAGCTGCTAACTGAGAGATCGACGATTTGAAACCACCAGCGGCTCCACAGGAGAAAAGACCTGGCGATCTGCTCCCATGAAGATTACAGCCTAGGAAACCCTGTAGAGCAGTTCTACTCTCTGTCTCATAGGGTTGCTGTGAGTTGGAATCAACTGGAGGGCACCCAACCACAACTGCGGCCAAATGGGATACATTTAAATACAAAACAACCCCAACCCCTCCAAGTAGTCACCCCCGCAAGCCCCCTAGCCCCTTCACCCCTTTCTCCCCTTGCAAAAAAACAAAAAACAACCCTCTGTTCTCATGGAGCTTATATTTTAGGGAGGATAACAGGTAACAGGGAGCCCTGGTGGCACAATGTTAAGCGTTCAGCTGCTAACCGAAAGGTTGACACTTTGAATCCACCAGCTGCTCCTTGGAAACTCTATGGAGCAATTCTACTCTGTCCTGTAGGGTCACTATGAGTTGGAATGGACTCGATGGCAACGAGTTTGTTTTTTTTGGTTTTAACAGGTGTGTTAGACATCTAGTGCTGCTATAACAGAAATACCGCAAATGGATGGCTTTAACAAAGAGAAGTCTATTCTTTCACAGTTTTAGGAGGCTAGAAGTCTGAATTCAGGGCGCCAGCTTCGGGGGAAGGCTTTTTGTCTCCGTAGGCTCTGGAGGAAGATCTTGTCATCAGTCTTCCCTTGGTCTAGGAGCTTCTTTGCATAGGAACTCCGGGTCCAAAGGACACACTGTGTGCCTGGGGCTGCTTTCTTGGTGGTATGAGGCCCCCATGTCTCTCTGCTCACTTCTCTCTTTTATATCTCAAAAGAGATTGGCTCAAGATACAATCCAGTCTTGTAGATTGAGTCCTGCCTCATTAACATAACCGCCCCTAATTCCATCTTGTCGATATCATAGAGATAGGATTTACAGCATATAGGAAAATCACATCAGATGACAAAATGTTGGACAGTCACACAATACTGGGAATCATGGCCCAGCCAAGTTGACAGATGTTTTTGGGGGACACAGTTCAATCCATGACAGTAGGTAATAGACAATTAGCAAGATAAAAAAGTAAACTACCAAGTATGTTAGTGATATGTGCTAAAGAAGATAAAATAAGACAGGAAAGAGGATGGGGTGGGGGGTGTCTTGATAGGGCAGACAGGACAGGCCTTCACTGTGAAGGCAGTTGTGGAGCAAGACCTCCAAGGAAGTGAGGGAACTGGTCATACAGATGTTTGCAGGAGAGTAGTCCAGGCAGAGGGCACCAAGTGTGGAGACTCTGCAGAGGGCAGGCTAGGTGTGGGAAGCAGCGGCAAATAGCCTGGTGGCCAGAGCAGAGGGAAGAGGAGAGTGGTAGGAAATAAGTCATAAAGGTAAAGAGGGGAGATCATCCAGGGCTTGTGACTATTGAGGGAGACGTGAAGCCCTTGGAGAGATTGACTCAGAGAAGTGACATGATCCGATTTATGCATTAAAAAGGATCCTTATGTTATGTTGAGAATTCCTATATGTGAACGTGGGGACAAGTGTAGACTCATGGAGACCCCCATTAAGGGACTGTGATGATCTCTTTGGACACGTCTTTGTCGTATTTGGCACTTAGAAGGTTCTCAGTCAGTGGTTCTCCAACTTTAGGATTTATGAGACTTATCTGGGATGCTTGGGAATTATGGAGATTTCCTCCCTCAGAGATTAGAGTTCATTAGGTCTCAGGCAGGGCCTGGGAGTCTGTATTGTTAACAGGTTCCCCCAGGTGATTCTCATGTAGATGATCCTTGAACCACACGCTTATAAATACAGTAGCAAGTGCTTTTGGAACGAGTGAATAATTGATCTGTGGAAAGATCCTTTAGAGATACTTAGGTAAGAAGTGGTTTTGCTCTTATTGCTTTATTTATTATAAACATATTTCTCAACTTTTTGGTAGTATAACTTTTCTCTTAAAACCTATCTGGATAAACTAGACAGTTTTTTTTTTTTCAAGAGAAGGTGTGTATTTTATGAAATAAATGTAATATAATACTCTGACATCCTATTTTCTTGCCTGTAAACACGTGGTTTTCAGAAGAAATGAATAAATGCTGCTGATAAGATTCATTCACAAAGAAGCTATTAAGTGTATTTGAGAGGAAATTGGATTCAAGAAGTAGGTTGGATGGAGCCATTAAAGATAGATAATAGCAAATGAGTGTTTTAGAGCCATAGTGGACCATTTTGGTCTGGCGTTTTATTACACCAGAGGTCCACAGGATGTGGGTTGGAAGAAGAGATTTTAGCTCTCTGCCCCTGGAAACAGGGTAAAAGGCATAGCATTAAGGGACTTTTCTTTCTTCTCCTTCGTGAAGTAAATTCGATCTTGTATGGGTAATCTTGGATTGAACCTGAAAACAAATTGCACCTCGCATCGCTGTGTGATGTCAAGACCATGAACTTTGGAGCTAGACTAGCTCCAAATTCTGCTGTGTACTGTCAGGGCAACTTACTCCACCTTTCTCTTCTTCAGTTTTGTCGTTGGAGGAAACTGATAATACCTACCTTACAAGTTCATTGTGAGGATTGAGAGCTAATGCCAATAAAAAAGTCCTTAGAATGGTGTCTTCATATTGTAAGCACTCAACAATGAACTTTTTCTCCTTCTCCTTCTTGGTATTGTTGTTGTTATTTATTGAATCTCAGTGCTTTCAAATCATATTTTGCCTTCTGGAATACCCCATATTTTCAATGATTGTCGTTTTGGGGTGAGTGTACTTATTGGTCATGCCTAAAAACATGTTTATCAATGCCTGTTTATATGTGGTGTGATGGATCGCTTTTGTGTGGCCTTTCTAGCCATGGTCTTGTAACTCCCACCCAAGTGATTCCGTGGGCCTGTGCAAATAAGGTCATTGTGATCCTCCAACAGGACTGGATAGTTTTGCCATCTGCTAGGCTTAAAGGAAAACCAGTTTGGCGGGTGGAAGGGAGAGAGAGATATGTAATGGAAGACGGGAAACGACAGCAGGAGAGACCGGCAGGATACGGTGCAATGGGCTTCCTGGCCCACGGGGCCGGAAAGCTGAGTGAGACCCTGTATGGGTTTTTCAGTCATACCCAAGGCACTCCAGTGGAGTGGGGTGCCTCTGGGCACTTATCAGCAGAGCTAAAAGACCTTTGTAACACTTGCCCGAGCAGGGCAGAGGCCAAGGGCCAGGGAGAAACATGCCTGTGAGCATGGCACGGAAGAGGCTGTCCTGATGGAAGAACGGTATCCTGAGCATTCCTGAACGTGAATTATAACCTGTTATTCCCCTAATAAACCCTATAATCATAAGTATTGCCTGTGAGTTCTGTGTGGCCTCTACAATGAATTATTGATAGTGCCGTAGGAGAGATGGTTGGTGTCAGAATTGGTAAAGATGGTGGAGAGAGAAGGCATTTCTGACCTCCGTCTCATAGGAATCAGCTTTGGGCTGTTGATCTTGATTCTTATTCCCCTTTGTGAAGTTAGAGGAGGTCAGACACTGCCTCTACGCTGTTTTTACAGTATATGTCTTATAAATATGTTTATTAATGGCCAATATCTTGCATGGCAGGCAAGAAGTCTACTACTGAACCACTTAAAAACCTAACTCTTAATTATAGTATTAGCGCTCAACACTTTCTGGAAGTAGCTTTCCATCACTTATGTAAGATTGGCTTTTTTTCTCTATAGAAGAGGGATGCTCATCCTTACTTCAGGGACGTGTGGTGAGGATTAATGAATAAGTTAATGTTTGTGGCTGTACCCCACTAAGTACTAATTAACATTAGTTACTGCTCTTACATTCTCTCCAAGTACTATCATCAGACTGATCCTCTGAACCAGGGGCATTGAGAGGACTTTTTCTAATGTAATGTGGAAAACTGTGTTTTGTGAAACATTTGCTGTTGCTTTTACAATATGAATATCACTCCCCATGTCTAAAAATTGTATTCCTCCCCAACCAAAAAACTAAATAAAATCAAGTCACAAATTCTTGTAGGGCTCTTAGTAATAAAAATATTATTTATTTTAAGACTTAATTATTTTTTTCCTCTGGGAGATCACTGTCTTCCTTTTTGCCTTTATGTTCTCATCATTACACAGCAGTTACACCTGTACCTAGAAATAATGTTCTAAAAATTCCTGTAACATATCTATGAAGGCATAGTGTGGTAGAGGCAGTTCCAGCACTGTGGCTAAAAAAAAAAAAAAAATAATTCTGTGTCACCATAGGTAGCATTTGGAACTTCTGTCCCTTGGGATCTTTGTCTGTAAAATAGAGATAATAATTCCTACTAAGGTAGGTTGTTGTAAGGATTTGGAATAACATATATGTCAGATACCAGCAAACGTGGCTGATTATTGCTAATACAATGATTTTATAAGCTTTTTCAAGATGATTCAATTTGGCGATATAACTGAAACCGATGTCATAGTTTTCATATAAAGCTAAAGACCAGAAGATGTCATTTAGACTCCTAATGTAAATTTCTCTTCTGCCTGGCATGTTGTTATTTGCTGTGGGGTTGGCCTTTGACTTATGGCAACCTCATATAAAATGGAATGGGACTTTTTTGCCCCATAGGGTTTTCATTGGCTGATTTTTTGGAAGTAGATCATCAGGCCTTTCTTCTTAGTCTGTCTTAGTCTGGAAGCTCTGCTGAAATCTGTTTAGCATCATAGCAAACCACAAGCCTCCCGTTACAGATGGGTGCTGACTATGAATGAGGTGCATTGGCTGGAATTGAACCTGAGTCTCTTGCATGGAAGGTGAGAATTCTGCCACCAAACCACTGAAATACCTAATTTCCTAATTTCCTCTGGAAGAATGCCTCTTTTGTCAATTTGGTAAAATGAACTCTTTCAAAGATTGTGAATATACAGTGAATATGGGATTGTGTGTGTGTGTTATTGAAGTAAAGTAATGCAGTGTAATGCTATTTTATATTTCCCAATTTTGTATATTAGTGTTGTGGGTCATCAAAAGTGTAGGCTAACCAAGGGATGGGTCTGTATCCAGAGGGCCAGCAGCCCTCGCTAAGGATGGTTCCTCTGTGCTTCTAAAGGCAGTGTTTATTCAACCCCAAAAGTCCTTTGTTCACGTAATTACAAAGTTAATATTCAATTCTATGTAATGTAGGCCTGAAAGGATTAGCTATACTCTTGATTGATACATAAAGAGAGTTTTATAATCTGGAACTATGGCTTTTGAGGAACAAAACAACCTAAACTGTAATTTTGAAATAGGACAAGAAGTTATTATTATAGGTTTATTCTTAGGATTCTCATCTTTTGATTTGACTCAGTAATTAAATACCTGCTTGTTGAGGGTGTGCGGTTGTTGTTGTTAGGTGCTGTCGAGTCTGTTCTGACTCATAGTGACCCTATGTACAATAGAACGAAACACTGCCCAGTCCTGCTGGATCCTCACAATTGTTGCTGTGTTTGAGCTCATTGTTGTAGCCACTGTGTCAGTCCCTCTTGTTGAGGGTCTTCCTCTTTTTTGCTGACCCTCCACCTTACCAAGCATGATGCCTTTCTCCAGTGTCTGGTCCCTCCTGATAACATGTCTAAAGTAAGTAAGACAAAGTCTCACTGTCCTTGCTTTTAAGGAGCATTCTGGCTGTACTTCTTACCAAGACAGATTTGTTTGTTGTTTTGTCAGTCCATGGTATATTCAGTATTCTTTGCCAACATCATAATTCTAAAGCATCAGTTCTTCTTTGGTCTTCCTTATTTATTGTCCAGCTTTCCCATGTATATGAGGCGATTGAAAATACCACGGCTTAGGTTCAGCGCACCTTTATTCTCAAGGTGACATCTTTGTTTTTTTAACACATTAAAGAGGTCTTTTGCAGCAGATTTGCCCTATGCAATATGTCATTTGATTTCTTGACTGCTACTTCCATGGGAGTTGATTGTGGATACAAGTAAAATGAAATCCTTGACAACTTCATCTTTTCTCCATATATTATGATGCTGCTTATTGATCCAGTTGTGAGGATTTTTGTGTAATCCTGAACTATACTGAAGGCTGTAGTTTTTGATCTTCATCAGTAAGTGCTTCAAGTCCTCTTCACTTTCAGCAAGCAAGGTTTTGTCATCTGCATAGCGCAAGTTGTTAATGAGTCTTCCTCTAATCCTGATGCCCCATTCTTCTTCATGTAGTCCAGTTTCTTGGATTAGTTGCTCAGCATACAGATTGAATAAGTATGGTGAAAGGATACAACCCTGATGCACACCATGCAGTATCCCCTTATTGTGTTTGAACGACTGCCTCTTGGTCTATGTACAGGTTCCTCATGAGCACAATCAAGTGTTCTGGAATTTCCATTCTTCTCAGTGTTATCCATAATTTGTTATGATCCACAGAGTCAAATGCCTTTGCATAGTCAATAAAACACAGGTAAACATCTTTCTGGTATTCTTTGCTTTCAGCCAAGATCCATCATTGGCAGATGACAATGATATCCCTGGCTTCACGTCCTCTTCTGAATTTGTCTTGAATTTCTGCAGTTCCCTGTCAATGTACTGCTGTAATTAAACTCTAATTAAATACCTACTTGTCGAAGGTGTGTGGAGGAACCATTATTCCCCATTGCCTGCTTTAAACACTGCCGATTTTTTTGTGATACTTTGAAGTGTTGTCCTACTGTCTTCCTCAGCTTCCAGATGCTTTTATGAAACAATAGAAACTTGTTAAGTTCATAACCAGATTCTTTTCACACAATTCTCTTAGAGGAGGTCTATTTTAAGTTAGATAGGTTTGATGTCCAGATACTGAGAACCATTTATTTACGAGTTCTTATAAAAGGTCAAGTAGTTTAACCTCTTAGACACAGATTGAGGGAACTAAAACCTTTCTTTTGCTTCATGCCCCCTCTTCCCCTCAAAAAGGAAAGATGTAGAAAGAAGTAAAATGGTGCTTATCCTCTTTGTTAAAGTGTCAAGTTTTAGACCCTTTACAGCTGTCCAGTTTCTTATTACAATTTGGTGAATCTTTCTTTTGTCTTTGCTCAGTCTCCTTCCTCTTTCCTAATCCACCAATTTTATAATTTTGTTAAATTCTAAATTATCACACTCTTTTGCAGCCTCATTTTCTTCTACCACACTTTTCCATTTTGGAGCTCCTAAAACCCCAGACCAAGCCCCTTTCTTCCTACACTCTGTACTTTCTCTTGAGGAATCTCATCCATGCTCATGGCTGCTGAGTCTCAATTTCAGCTTTACAGCCAACCTCTTTTCTAAGCTCCAGACCAACTGTCCCACCTGATAACTCCAATTGGATGTTTTAAAAGGACACATCAAAGCCATCAGTCCAAAACTGAATTCATGCTCTTTCACCAAAAAGCTGGTTACTTTGATTTTTTTCCCAAAGACAGTTCTGTTGTTTACTCCATTTGATTAAGACTCCCCCCGACCCCCCCAAAAAACCCTCATACATTGCTGCTGAGAATGTAAATGGTACAGCTGCTGTGGAAATCAGTTTGGTGGTTCCTCAAAAAGTTAAACATAGAATCACCATGTGACCAGCAATTCCCAAGAGAATTAAAAACAGGTGTTCAACAAAAAAACTTGTACATGATGTTCATAGCAGCATTATTCATAAAAGCCAAAAAGTGGAAACAACTCAAATGTCCATCAACTCATAAATGGGTAAACAAAATGTCATATATCCATACAGTGGAATATTATTTGGCCATAAAAAGTGATGAAATACTGATGCATGCTACAACATGGATGAACATCGAAAACGTTACGCTAAGTGAAAGAAGACAGATATAAAAGGCCACATATTATATGATTCCATTTATATGAAATGTCCAGAAGAGGCAAATCCAAAGAGACAAAAGCAGATTAGTGATTGCCCAGGGCTGAGGCAATAAATGAGGAATAAAACATTCTGGAATTATATAGTGATGATGGCTGCATAACGTTGTGAATGTACTGAAAGCCATTGAATTGAGTTCAAAGTAGTTAAAAATGGTGAATTTTGTGTTATGTGAGTTTTACCTAAAAGACAAAAACAAAACAAACAAAAACTCACAAAGAACAAAAGATAAACCCTTCAGGAGCTTTTAGCTACTGTCAGGTAAGAGTCCAGAATCTTGAACATGGTTTGGCCCCTGCCTTAACCTCGTTAACCTTTTTATTCTTCTCTTACGACAATCTGTGCTTCCTCTGACCACAGGGCCTGTGCCTACAACCTGCTTCTGTTCCGTCAGTGCTACCTCCCTGCTCTTCCATTTAATGGAAGCCTTTTCACCCTTCAGATCTCAGCTGCAATATTGCTTTCACAGTGAGGGCTCATATGACCCTCAACATAAGGCAGCTTCTTTTATTACATACAGTACCTTTGTTCTAGGAGCCCTGGTGGCACAACGGTTAAGTGCTCAGCTGCTAACCTAGAGATCGGCGGTTTGAACCAACCTACCCAGTGGTTCCACAGGATAAAGCCCTGGCAATCTCCTATAAAGATTACAGCCTAGGACATCCTATAGGGCAGTTCTGCTCTGTCACATGGAGTCACTGTGAGTCAAAATCGACTCAGTAACACCTAATGACAACAACCTTTGTTCTGGTTGTCTACTGCTGTGTAACACAGTACCCCAAAACATCGTGGTGTTAAATAGCAACCATATTATTATACTGAAGGATTCTGTGGGTCAGGAATTCAAACAGGGCACAGTGGGATGGCTTCCCTTGGCTCCATGATGTCTGGAGCCTCAGCTGGGAAGATCAGAACAGCTGGTGGTTGGAATCATCTGGAGGGTTCTTCAGTTGTGAACCTGGTACCTGGACAAGGGTGACTCAAAGGCTAGGCTCAGTTTGAGCTGTTGACCAGAGACCCTACCCATAGTCTCTTTATGTGGCTT
Organism: Trichechus manatus latirostris; assembly: GCF_000243295.1. NCBI lineage: Eukaryota > Metazoa > Chordata > Mammalia > Sirenia > Trichechidae > Trichechus > Trichechus manatus. Next base: position 912,236 of record NW_004444227.1, on the reverse strand, counting down.
GAGCTTAAGAGGAGCGGCCTCTTAATGTGACCACCCACACAGAAAGGTGGCCTCAGGATAGTTGGACTTCTTACAGGGCAGTTCAGGGCTCCAGAAGCAAGTATTCGAGCACATACATGGAGGCATCAAGCTGCATGGCTTCTTATGATGTAGCTTTGGAAGCCATGTAGCATTAATTAAACTATACTCAAAGGAGTACCTGGGTGGTGCAAACAGTTAAGTGCTTGACTACTAGCTGAAAGGTTGGCTGTTCGAACTCACCCAGAGGCACTTTAGAAGAAAGACCTGGCGATCTGCTTCCAAAAGATCACAGCCTTGAAATCCCTGTAGAACAGTTCTACTCTGCACTCATGGGGTCACCTTGAGTCGGAATCTGGCAACTAACAGCCACAACTATTAGTCAAAGCTGTCATAAGCCTGCCCAGATTCACAAGGAGGAGACATAGGCCTCCTTTTTAAAAGGCAAGAGTATCAGAATTCGCAGCCATGTTTAAAAACTGCCCCAATACTCATTAATCTGTGTTTCTTCACAGTACCCTTTGTAAACTACTTGCTCCTTTCTGTTATTATTTGATTAATGTCTGCCTGCCTAACTAGGCAGAAAGCTTATTTTGCTCATAGTATTCCCAGCAGCCAGCACAGTGATTGGCACATAGTAGGTGCTTGGTAAGAATCTATTAAGTGAAATTGACTGTGAAGGATTAGACAGGGTAGAGCAAGGAAAGCTATTTGTTTATATCATAAACATCACAAGCTTGTGCAGTTGATCCAAGCACGATCAACCATAAATATGCCCAATGGCCCATAGCACTACTGTTTCATCCTTGTGATGTGAGTTGTTCAGCAATAAATCTGTGGTTGCCTTGTGACTATCGATAACTGCACAAGACAGCTGAGAGCTGCAGCCCGAGTGAAAATGGTATTGACGCTTGCAACACAGGTATAAGTGAAGCCAAATGTTTGCTAAATGAATCCCCCAAAGGAGAATAAGTAGAACTAAAAATTTAAGGTTTAAATAGGCTTTGAATTGTGGTGTTGGCGAAGAATATTGAATATACCATGGACTGCCAACAGAACAAACAAACCTGTCTTGGAATGAGTACGACCAAAATGCTTTTTAGAGGCAAAGATAGCGACACTATGTCTCACACACTTTGGACATGTTATCGGGAGGGATCAGTCCCTGGAGAAGGACATCATGCTTGGTAAAGTAGAGGGCCAGCGAAAAACAGGAAGACCCTCAACAAGATGGATTGACACAGTGGCTGCAACAATGGGCTCAAACATAGCAATGATTGTGAAGGTGCTGCAGTACTGGGCAGTGTTTTGTTCTGTTGTACACAGGGTCGCTATGAGTTGGAACTGACCGAACAGCACCTAACAACAAAAACAACAATAGGAGTTGTATGTATGTTCATGGATTTCTGTGCTTGGTGAGGAAGGGAAAGTAATAGATACAGAGTTTTTATTTTTGGCAGGCTGACGTTATTAGAGCAGTATGGGGCTTGATCATGTTTATTTAACACTCCCTGTAGAATTCAGAGCGTGATTCTCCCTCCCTCCCACCCCTCAGACCCTTATTTCTTTTAAAAATTCCAAGTCTTAGGCAGGCACACTTATAACCTTGCCAGGCACACGATTCGTTTGTTCCCTCTGGCTCCTGCACAGCTGCTTGACATCTGTGCTGCAGACTTGTTAGAAGAGTGCCAGTTTCCCTTCCCAGCCTGTAAATTTTCAGGGCAGTCATTTACACAGTATGTCTTAAAACGCAGGTTAATACAGTTCAATAAATTAAAACGCAGTTTTAGTTTTTATTCCTATTCACCAAAGATACTAAGGCAGTGTATTCTTGCTGTTGGATGCACAGGAGTCAGTTCTGACTCATGGTGACCCCATGTGTGCAGGGTAGAACTGCCCCGTAAGATTTTAAGTCTGTGACCTTTTGGAAGCAGATCGCCAGGCCTGTCTTCCAAGGCGCCTCTGGGTGGGTTCGAACCACCAGCCTTTTAGCTGGTAATTGAGTGCTTAACTGTTTGCACGACCCAGGGACTCCTAAGGCAGCGTAAGGTAGTGTAATGTTAAGAATACTGGCTTTGGAGTCACATGGACCTGACCGTGCCACCTTTATTGATGTGACCTTAGGCAAGTTCGTTAACCTCCGTATGCCTCCTTTGCTTACAAAAGGGGAGGGTAATAATAGCACCATTAGAAGAATCAGAGAGATAATACATATAAAGACCCTCGCACAGTCTGACACATAGTGAATTCTCAATTAATGTTAGTTATTATGACTATTATGATACAAATGTAATTGCTTGGGGTTTACTTGGAATTTATATATAGTAATAAAGGAATGGGTTTCAAAGAATGCTCAGTCTTATTCTGGCTTTGCTGTTAATTACAAAGTAAGTTTGTGCTGCTTTAGTTCTGGAATATTAGTATATTATTAGTGCCATTCTTCCTACCTAATCTGTGTTTAATATTTGTGATTTTTGCTTTGAAAGGTATCAAATAAAGAATAAGTAGACTAGAAATTGAAAGGGGGAAGTCGTTCGAAATTCTAGGACTGAAAAAAATTGGGTGTACTTTTCCACATGTTTCTAACATCATTAAGTGTAGTTAATGCTGCCTGACAGAATACACGGACATTCTTGTTTCAGGATGTCTGATTTAAAACTGATGGCTCCCCCTCTCTGGACAGGGTCCGAATGAGCTGGGTCCTCTTCAAGGTTGTTCATGAGAGTTCCACACCCTCTGTTCAGAAGGCTCTTGCTAATCCCTGCTTGGGTTACCAGGGCCAGTGGCCGATGCTGTGGTCTGCTGTGAAGTGCAGTTGGAGGAGGCAGGGTTCTGTAACAGATGGTTTCTTGGATATCTGGGGCCTTTCCAGCTCTAAGCTTTGAAAACCATGGTCCAGACGCTGAACTGGCGTGAATACAGGCTTGATTTCCAGAACAGAAAGTGAGGTCCAAGGATGATGTCTTTGGGGCAGCTGCTGCTACTCAGCTGGTGTGCTGGCACCTTCAGCACTGGCTTCCTGTGGTTTGGTGAGGCAGTTGTGTGTGGTTCAGTAACAGCAGTGAGATGGAAAAGTGGGCCTGGAATCTGAGTGGGATATAACCACTCTGGAGCTGTTGGCCTGTCGTAGAAGGGCTGTCAGCTTCGCCATGAGTTGGAATTGACTCTCTGGCAACGGGTTTGGTTTGGTTGGTCAGCTACTGTGCCTTGTAGGACCTGTGGATGGAAATGTGTGAATGTGTGAGCCAAAGATACATGCATCCTGGAGGTCACACTGACCAGCCACTGTTCCAGCTTGTGTAGAGCAGTAAGCAATGCTTTGTGGGAGGGATTGGCTGTCCTCTTTGACGTTAGCCTCCAAAGGTTAGGAGCTTATCCTAGACATTGCTAACATCCTTCTGATACCTTTTTGGAATAATTAAATCATTCCTGGCTGGCCTCTAGTATTTCATCTACTTCTCATTAGCTCAGTGTCCTTGGGCAAATTACTTAATCTCTCTGTGCCTAACTTTCCTTATCTATAAAATGAAGAGGCAAGACTAGACGATGCCATAGGTATGACATGATCTTTAATGTCCAACTCTGATTAAATAATTTTAATGAACCTGTATATCTTGGTATTTACTTTTTTTGAATAGTGGATTCCACAAATTTCTTGTTGTTGTTGGTTGCTGTCAACTCAGCTCCAATTCATGGCGACATTTTGTGTGACAGAATGAGACATTAGCCGTTCCTGCACCATCTTCATGATTGCTGGTATGTTTGAATTCTTTGTGACTATTGTGTCAGTCCATCTCATTGAGGGTTTCTCTGGTTTTCGTTGACTCTCTGCTTTATAAACATGATGTCCTTTTCTAGCAGTTGGTCTTTCTTGATGATGTGTCCAAAGTAAGCAAGCCAAAGTCTTGCCATCCTTGCTTCTGAGGAGCATTCTGGATGTGTTTCTTCGAAGATTGATTTGTTCATTCTTTTGGCAGTCCACAGTATATTCAGTATTCTTTGCCAACACCACAATTCAGATTCTACAAAGTTACTTCTGTCTAAAGTGAGACATACTCCCTTTCTTTTGTTCTTAAATTCTCCCTTCAAGATACAGGCAGTGTTCTCCATATCTAGTATTCAAGAGTTTGGAAATTAGAGGCTATCATTATTTTATGGAGAGAGAGGCCCATACTTTAGCCTGTCTGAATCCTTCAAATGATCTTGCCCCATTTCTTGTTGGAACAACACTGGTTGTGTTTACTGTGGGAAGGTAAAGTATGGACAGCGTGGTATAGAATTATAGAAGCATATTATTGCAATGGCACTAGAGGCCATTGGTCTAGAGGCCATTGGTCAAACCCTTTCATGTTTAGAGGAGGAGGTTGAGGCCCAGAAAGTTTAAATGACTGTCTGAGGCTGTGCAGTGTGGACTTCTTGAGGGTCAAGGGTGTGCTTTTTTTTTTTTAATTGTACTTTAAGTGAAAGTTTACAATTCAAGTTAATCTCTCATACAAAAATTTATACATACATTGTTATGTGACCCTAATTGCTCTCCCTATACCGTGACAGCACACTCCTCCTTTCCACCTCGGATTTCCTACGTCTGTTCAGCCAGCTCCTGACCCTGTCTGCCTTCTCATGTCGCCTCTGGACAGGAGCTGCCCGTTTAGTCTTATGTATCTACTTGAGCTAAGAAGCATGCTCTTCACGAGTATCATTTTATGTCCCATAGTCCACTTTAATCTTTGTCGGAAGAGTTGGCCTCGGGAATGGTTTTAGTTTTAGGCTAACAGAGAGTTCGGGGGCCATGTCTTCTGGGGTCCCTCCAGTCTCAAACCATTAAGTCTGGTCTTTTTACTAGAATTTGAGTTCTGCACCCAACTTTTCTCCTGCTCTGTCAGGGACTGTCTGTTGTGTTCCCCATCAGGGCGGTCGTTGGTTGTAGCTGGGCACCATCTAGTTCTTCGGGTCTCAGGCTGATGCAGTCTCTGGTTTATATGGCCCTTTCTGTCTCTTGGGCTAACCCTTTCCTTGTGTCTTGTGTTCTTCATTCTCCTTTACTCCACGTGGGAAGGGACCAGTTGATGCATCTTAGATGGCCACTCGCTAGCTTTTAAGACCCCAGATGCCACTCAAGGGTGTGCTTTTAACATCTTGACATCCCCCGTGCCTCCTGGACAGACCTAGCTGTTTTTTTTTTATCAGTACTTGTCAGAGTGACCTTTGGTGGAGATCCCTCACATAACTTTCCCTTGAAACGAGGCTGAAATGCCAGCTTACCCATGTTCTGAAAAATTATTTCAAGATAGAACACACTCTAGGAGCCTTGGGTTTCCTCTTCAGTATGGTGCTGTCTAAAGACGGTCTGTTTCTCAGGATCCAGGCCCAGGCCCTGGGATCTTTCTTCATGAGAGGTCACTTCTGACCTTCTCCCCCACATTTCCTTTGTCTCTGAAGGTTTGTAAGAAGGAAGAAAAGATACAGTTCTGAGGAGTGATGAAGATTCTGTAGAGTGCAAGGGAAGCAAGGGCTGAGTGGGATGGATTGATCTGGGGCTAGGAAACCATAGTGAGGGAAAAGTTCAACAAGAAAAGCCTTGTACAGCTACTTTGTTGGTGGTGGTGGTTGCCTCGAGTTGATTCCAACTTGTGGTGGCCCCATGTGTGCAGAGTAGAACTGCTCCATAAGGTTTTCCATGCCGTAACCTTTTGGAAGCTGATCTCCAGGCCTGTCTCCTGAGGATCCGCTGGGTGGGTTTAAACCACCAACCGTTCAGTTAGTAGTCGAGCACTTAATTGCTTGCACTTAATTGCAAAGCTATCTAGTGTGTGATTAAGGTTCTTTGGCAGAGCTTGGGCATATTTGGAAGTTGTATGTGCATTGTCTGAAGTGAGCGCTACTGTCCTTGTCCTGTTTCCTTTTGATTTCACTTGTTCTACTTCTTACCTTGCTGTAGCTGCCAGATGGCAGCAAAGACGTTTCCCGGCATTCTTCTGCCTGCCACACTTGGCCGTATCTGCTTTAGTCCTCTCTCTTCTCTCTACATTGTAAATGACACTTATCGTATTTCCTTCTCTCTAAGACATTAAATTTTTAAAACATGTCTGAAATCTGTATGAGTCTGAGAATCAATGTGTGTGTTTAATGTAGTGTTTTCTTTTTCTCCAAATGCTGTTTTGAAATCTCTGCATCTGAGAATCCAGAAATAAGAAAAAAATAGTCAAACACTAGACTTCTCTTACTAAAGAGAGAAGCTGAGGGATTGAGAAGAAAACAATTAGAAAGGGTGAAGAAAATCATAACAGTGGGAAAAATTTGCTAAGTGAGGGGAAAGAGTATTGTCTTCTTTTTGCCCCCTGAGGTTTGCAGGCTTGTTTAAATTTTGCACTGGGGCAATCTTCCAAGAATTCTCTGGAAACTTGTGGCATTAGGCTCTTCAGATTCCAAGGCACAAAAACTCTGTAGCAGGGAGTGTCACAGCAGGTTACATGTGACAAGGAAGATGGGAACCTCAGGTATATCTAAGGATACCCACTGTGTCCCACAGCCAGGCCTCACAGGTGCTGGACTGACAGGTTGTTCTAGATGCAGGGATGAACTGGCGATGTCACCAGCAGGAGTTTGTAGTTACTTTTTTGTCCTTGAATTCCTGATAGGTTGAGTCTGATTGTCAGCTAATTTCTGTCATCTCTATTTCAATAGAACTTTTAATTAAATACTTTGTTCTGGGTTGTTGAACAGCAGGTCATAGTGTGTGTGTTGTTGTTGGGAGGATGGTGGAAGTGGTTGGCAACCAGTTTGTTTAGCTTGAGCCTGGGCCTGACATTCATGAAAAACCTCAGATTTATTCTTTTAGTGTTATCTGCACATGAACTTATATACATTGAGTCACAGAGACAAGTTGGCAGGATTGATAGAAGATGACATTCATCGTCCAAATTTAAATTTGTTTCTCATTAACTGACATTCTGCCTGCAGTGCATTATGAATTAATATGTTTTATAAATCTTGTAGCTGTCTGATGAAGAGCATAATTATTCGTGTTTGAAATGTTAATTTGTTCAGCGTAGGCATTTAAATGTTTTGTCATTTTAAAATGTTTAATATATATGGGAGCTTTGTAAGATGGCAGTGGCTCAGCCTCTCTTGACTTCTCAAAGCCCTGCTGAACTGCCTTTGCATTGTGTTGTAGATTGAATCATGTCCCCCAGAAAATATGTGTATCAACTTGTTGTGATTCCCAGTATTGTATGATTGTGTAATCTGATGTGATTTCCTTGTGTGTTGTAAACTCTATCATTATGAGGAGGTTATGTGCGATTTCCTTATGTGTTGTAAACTCTGTCACTATGATGAGGTTATACTGATGAGGTGTATAAGATTGGATAGTGTCTTAAGCCAATCTCTTTTGAGATATAAAAGAGAGAAGCGAGCAAAGCCACAGGGGAACCTCATACCACCAAGAAAGCAGTGCCAGGAGCAGAGCATGTCCTTTGGACCTGAGGTTCCTGCGCTGAGATGCTCCCAGACCAAGGGAAGACTGATGCATCACAAGGACCTTCCTCCAGAGCCACCAGAGAGAGAAAGCCTTTCCCTGGATCTGATGCCTTGAATTCGGACTTGTAGCCTACTGGACTCTATTAAAGCCATCCACTTGTGGTATTTCTGTTAGAGCAGCACTAGATGACTAAGACACTTTGGCTGTCGAGTCACATGCCCACTTCTGGTCCAATCAGCAGGGACTGGGGACATCATATGATAATAAAAAAACAACATTGCCCCCTTGGTACAGGGAACAGCCTGGGCCTGTTTCCTCAGAAAGTGGTGTGGGTGTGGCAGGCCTGTGACAGTTTAAGTTGAGGAACCTGGGAGTCTGGCTTATAAGACTAAAGAGCAAGGCCCTAAGCAAATTCTGATTTCTAGAGTTTTAGACAGCTCGGCTCATTTCTCTGCATCTAATCTTGTAAACTACAGATGAATGACATCACTGACTTTGGAAAACTGTGAAGACTGTAAAACTCGTTTATACTTTGAGATATCAAGCCACTGCTGAAATAATTTCTTAAAAAGGGAAATAATTGTTTAGGCAGTTGCGACTGTTTTGGTAAAATTTCAGAGTGAACAGCTCTATGAGAAGAACAGTCCAGAAATGAAGAGAGGACAAAGAGATGCAAGGGGCCATTTAGCCAGCTAGATGAGGGCTGAAAGTGATAATTGGTTGTGCTTAGGGAAGGATAAAATTGGAAAGCAATGTGAAAATGCAATGTGAGTCATTTTGGGGGGGAGCTTTGGAATGAAAACACTGGCATTTAGTAGTAACAGTGACCATGAATTTTAAATTTATAAACCTGTTTCCCTCACCCCCTTCCCTCCCAGTTTCCCTTTGTCAACCTGCAATAATTTATGTGGCAATCACCATTTACAGATATTTTAGGCAGGACTAGATTGCATCTGTCACAATTTTTGTTGTTGCTTGGCCAAAGCGTTGATGTTTGCAGTAGGGACTAGACAGTTTTATGGAGAAAGGAACTGCATATTAACACACATTGAAGTAAGTAGTCTGGGACCCTGTTGTGTGATGAAGGGAGGATTTTGGACCTTGATGTTTTGCAAAGGCCACATTTGCATGATTAGAGAGCATGGAATTATGGGTAAAATGGTTGCAACTACTAAAGTTGCCCAGCATATATCAATTCTTGTTAATTCATAAATACTTTTTTTATGTGCTTGTTAAAACCACAGTATCGCAGGTAGGCTTCATTACAATCATTTATAGTGTGGTAAATCTATCTGAAAATACTCTGAGTAGAGCATAGGCACCATTTGTAAGCCTGCTGCTTTATGGAGAGATTGTGCTTATCAGAAATTGTAGCATTACTGTAATTTTTTCTTGAGACTTCTTTCAAATAGGGAGATTTATTTGGTATTTCAGTATATTATTTTGCCTGGAAAATGTCAGGTTGATACTCTTCTCAATAGGGCATTGTGCATCTGAATCACCTGTGGAACTTTAAAAAGAAAAACAAAACAAAGAACAGATCCTGGCTCAGCCCAGACCTGTGGTGACTTAACCTACAGCACCAGGGTTTGGGCATGTGTGCTTTGGATTCTGATGTCTCTTCCACTCTCCTTTGGTTCTTCCCATAAATACATACTGAGTCATCATTTGTAACAAATGTACTAAACTAATGCAAGATGTTAATAATGGGGGAAACTGTGAGGGGTGGGGGGAGAGGTAGAGGGAACATATAAAACTCTGTACTTCCTGCACTTGCTGATGAAGATCAAAGACTACAGCCTTCAGTATAGATTATACCTCAACATAAAGAAAACAAAAATCCTCCCAACTGGACCCATAAGCAACATCATGAGAAACAGAGAAAATATTGAAGTTATTAAGGGTTTCATTTTACTTGGATCCACAATCAGTACCCATGGAGGCAGCAGTCAAGAAATCAAATGATGTATTGCATAGGGCAAATCCGCTGCAAAAGACCTCTTTAACGTGTTAAAAAGCAAAGATGTCACCTTGATAACTACGGTGTGTTTGATCCGAGCCATGGTTATTTTCAGTAGCCTCATATGCATGCGAAAACAGGACAGTGAATAGGAAGACCAAAGAAGAACTGATGCCTTTGAATTATAGTGGTGAAGAATATTGAATGTATCATGGACTACCAGAAGAACGAACATATCTGTCTTGGAAGAAGTACAGCTAGCATGCTCCTTAGAAGGGAGGATGGCGAGACTTCGTCTCGTGTACTTTGGACATGTTATCAGGAGGGGCCAGTCCCTAGAGAAGAACGTCATGCTTGATAAGGTAAAGAGGGTCAGCAAAAAAGAGGAAGACCCTCAACGAGATGGATTGACACAGTGACTCCAACAGTGGGCTTAAACATAGCAACAATTGTGAGGATGGCACAGGAACAGGGCAGTATTTCGTTCTCTTGCACATAGGGTCACTATGCATCAGAACCAACTCGACAACACCTAACAACGACAGCAACAGCTTTTTGCACAATTTTTCTATAAACCTAAAACTGCTCTTAAACATTTTTTTTTTTCAGTTGCTGTCAAGTTGAATCTGACTTACGGTGACCCCATGTGTGTCAGAGTAGAACTATGCTCCACAGGGTTTTCAGTGGCTGATTTTTCAGAAGTAGATCGCCAAGCCTTTCCTCCAGAGTACCTCTGGGTGGACTCAAACTTCCAATCTTTCATTTAGTGACTGAGAGCATTAATTGTTTGTACCACTCTAAAAAATAAAATGTGTTAAAATGTGTACTGAGCTTTGGAGTTCTGGAGGTGCAACGATCAAGTGCGCAGCTGCTAACCAAAAAGTTGGTGGTTCGAACCCACCCAGAGGCTTTGCGGGAGAAAGAGCTGGTAGTCAGCTTCCGTAAAGATTACAGCCTAGGAAACCCTATGGGGACAGTTCTACTCTGTCACATGGGGTCGGTATGAGTTGGAATCAACAGCACCCAACAACAACAGTAACACTGAGCTTGGTAACTGTCACTGTATGAGTGTAAAATAGTGAACAAAACAACATGATTTTTGACTTCTTGATGTTTACATCTGTGAGTGAGCCAGATAATAAATACATAAATACTTTAGGAAAAAAAAATTAGAAATTGTGCTATGTGCTGTGGAGACAAAAATAAAACACAGGCTCCAATTAAAGAGAATAACAGAACAAAACAGTTTAGTTTGGAGGGCAGGCCTCTCTGAGGAAGTGATATTGAAGCTGTAAACTGAGGGATGGTGAGCCAAGAGTATTTCAGACAGTGGGAACATGGTGGAAGCTCCTGAAGTGGGAAAGGGCTTGGTGAGTTGGGAGAGCTGAAAGAAGTGGGCCTTGTGGCTGGAGAAGGTGCCAGGTGACCGTGAGGGATGAGTCAGTCCCTGGGGGAGATTGTGGAAGGTCGGCGGTGTCTCTTCTGTATTCCTTTAGTTACTGTGTTATGAGATGACTTGCCTAAATGTCCCTTTAAAGGAGAAGGAGTCCTTGCCAGGTACAGCGGTGTCACTGTTTAGGTCGGCTAAGCAAATTCTAGAGTGTCTGTAGCTTTGTTTTGGGAGTTGTAAATGGATTTCACTTGAGAACATTACAAGAACTGAAAGATTAGTTTAAGCAAAAGAATTCAACTGAAGGATGCATCATTGTTCTTGCAAATTCTTTGACGTTTGGCTGTTGTCTTGTAGCCTTTTCATTTCATGTTCACAGTCAGCTGCTTGGAGGGCTGGGTGGTAAGCCTTCACCTCCAACCTGTCTTTTTGGAATGCTTGAGGCTTTCTGGTTTTTTTTTTTTTTTTTGGAGGGAGATGAGATAGAGAGTTCACTTAGCTGCTGTTCTTTGGAATGGAATATACCTCAGTTTTCAGCAAAAGACTTGTGGTAGACTTACTGACAGATGATGCTTTCTCTCTAGAATTAGCATTCCCAGGAAACATTAGGTATAACTACGTTATCGAAATAATTCCATATGCATTTTAAATTTGGGGTAGGGCTCTGTGTACAGCTGTAAGGTTGTTCCAGGCACAAGAGCTCCTGGCTGAGGGGCAAGTGAGGGCTGAGATTCACTGAAGTGCAGGCCACTCTCCATCCTCCAAGACCATATTCTGGCGTGGAGCTGGATCAGCCTGGAGGAAAGGAATGTCTTTTTCTATTTCTCATGAAAGCACTCACCAAGCCAAACCCATTTCTAAAATCCCATAAGGTGCCAAAAGGGCAAGCAGTGGCCCTGCTTGGGAGAAACCTCAGTGAGCCCTGGATCCAGCCTTCTTGTCCAGGAAGACCCTGCTCTTAAGTAGCAAGATGTGACTAGAACCATGGTCATATCCTCTTTACACCACACTGCGTGCCTCACTTTTTGTTTTAATGGACATATTAGTACAATAAATGCAAATCATATTTGTAAGCATGTAACGTTTTAAAATATCTTCGTCACCCTCCTTAACTCACATTTTAGCTTGTTGTCAAAATGATGGTATGCTGGTATAACTCGAATTTAGGTGAACCTACTTTCCTTTGTGTGGTACCCAAATTATAGTTACACTCACGTGCAGTCACAGAGGCTGCCTCGCCAATTGTTTCAAAGCATATTTACTTTAATTATTTTATTTGATTCTTATTACTAATAAGATTGAACAGGTACCTTTATACCCAATTTATAAAGGAGGAAACTGAGGAATGGGAGGTTAAATGGCTTGCCCTAAACAAATTAGAGCTTGGAGTCAGGGCTAGAACACAGGTTCTCTGATTCCTTCTCAAATTAGTTAGGATGTGGATTGATCTCCTGTGTCAAGGACGCCCCCAAGTACAGTGGCTTCCCAGATCATAAACTGAGGAATGGGAGGTTAAAGGGCTTACCCTAAACAAATTAGAGGTTGGAGTCAGAGCTAGAACGTAGGTTCTCTGATTCCTTCTCAAGTTAGTTAGAATGTGGATTGATCTCCTGTGTCAAGGACGCCCCCAATTACAGTCTCTCCTTAGATCATAGTCCAGAGAGGAGTAGTCAGGGCTGGAGGGGCAGCTCTGCCTTCGTCAGCAGCTGACTACTCAGGTGACTCCACTCATCATCATGTCTTAGTGGTGAAAGCAGCTGTGTCTTTAAGAAGGTGACCCCAAAGTTGGACACATCACTTGAGGACATGTCATTATCATTTATAGTCATAGGCTTATACCTAGCTTCAAGGGACTTGGGAAATGTCTCTACCTGGGGCCACATGCCTGGTTAAAACTAGGGGGTTTTATTACTAAAATGAGCAAGGGGAGGCTGGAGGCCGGGAGAATGTTTGCCACACCAGTCCTCATTTCTTCTTGATGCATGCAACATTAGGGTGGTTGAGGGTCCTTGGGTGAGTTGTTAGCTAGTAAAGATGTATAATGAAGGGCTACAGCATAATGTGTTATGACGTTTTCTACCATTGTTGCTGCTGTTAGTTGTCATCAAGTGGGCCCCTGACTCACAGCAACCCCGTGCACAACAGAACAGAACTCTGCCTGATCCTGCGCCATCACCATGATTGGTTGCAGTTTGAACTGTTGTGATCCATAGGGTTTTCCTTGGCTAATTTTCAGAAGTTGATTGCAAGGGTTTTCTTCCTAGTCTGTGTTAGTCTGGAAGCTCTGCTGAAACCTGTTCAGCATCATAGCAACATACAAGCCTCCTCTGAGAGACAGGTGGTGGCTGTGTATGAGGTGCATTGGCCAGGAATTGAAATTGGGTCGCCCACATGGAAAGCGAGAGTTTTTCTTCTACTGTAGCTATTAATTAATCAGACTGCTTTTCATACATACACTTGAGTGTGCTTCTTGGATTCAGTTCATTCACTCAAAAAACAGGTATTGAGTGCCAACTTTGGTTGAGCACTGTGTAGTACAGTAATTGGTGGTGCGGATAACATGGCTGGGGCCGGCCCTACTCACCGTGAAGGCCCTACTTTGGTAGCTAATTTTGAACTCCATACAAGGAGGATGTTGGTTTACCTGTCATCAAGTTTTAAAAGGGAGATTTTTGCTACTGAGAGCTATTGAATGGAGCTTGAACTGGAGAGTGGGCTGGGTAGGCCTGGGGCATTTCCTGTACCTTGGCTGGGCTAATGACTGCAAATTATATTAGCCTGTTTGTGTTGAATGAGGGGCCCTTCTGCTTGTTAAATGAAGTTAAGGTGCTAAAGAAGCCAAAGACATCACTTCGTAAACTCTGACTTACCGTAGTGTTCCCTGCTGCCAAACCGCTAAGGCTCGAGCTGGTTTTCATGCTCACTCTCCCTCAGGCTCAGCTCTGTCTACCCTGGGCTGTCCCAGGCCTATGTTTCTGTGGGCAGGGGCCCATCTGACCCTTTACAGTAAAGTACACATTCTGCCTTGACCATCCAGGGAAGGGGAGTTTCAGGCATTAGGAATACAGCTAACTGAGGAGCTCTTGTGTCTCAGTGGTTAAGAGCTCAGCTGCTAACCAAAAGGTTGGCAGTTCGAATCTCACCAGCAGTTCTCTTTTGTCCTGTAGGGTTGCTATGATTTGGAATCGACTCAATGGCAATGGGGAGAGGTGGTGTGGTGATGGTAAACAAGCTGCTGGGAGCTTTATCCTTTAACATACCCATGAATCAAAGGAAAATCTGTGTAGAGTAAATCTGCATTCCAAGCTAGGAAGGCTGGAGACTGGATTGGTGGCCAGGCTCATGCTCACAAGAAGCTTCCTTAACCACCCTGCTACACAGAGTTTGGCTCAGAGAGTGTATTCCCTGCAAACACCTGACTTGGGTGACATATGATCTACTTTACTTGGATGTTGTTGTTGTTAGTTGCCATTGAGTTAAGTCCAATTCATGATGACTCCATGTGTGCAGAGTAGAACTGCCCCATAGGGTTTTCAAGGCTGTGTGACCTTTTAGAAGCAGACCGCTAGGCCTTACTTCGGAGGTGCCTGTGGGTGAGTTTGAACCGACAGTCTTTTGGTTACTAGTCTAGCGTGTAACCAATTGCACCACCCGAGGAGTCTCCTCTACTCAGAAGGATCACTAGAAAAAGAGCACGCAGGGACCGCATCCCATTTTCTCTCCGGCATTCCACCTAAGCTTTCTGGTTTTGCCCTGGTCCTCTCCCTTGTCCCTTTCTTTTAGCTAATGACTGGGTTGGATGGTTCTTCACTCTGACTGCACAGTAGAATAACAAAGGCAGCTTTAAATACCGAAGCCGAGACCTTACCCCAGTGGTTCTGATTTAGTTGATCATTGTCTTAGATTGGGTTCTCTAGAGAAGCAAAACTAGTAAAGCAAATAAATATATATATAAACCAAAACCAAGTCCATTGCTGTCGAGTCGATTCCAACTCATAGTGACGCTATAAGACAGGTAGAATAGAACTGCCCCATAGGGTTTCCAAGGAGTGGATGGTGGTTTCAAACTGCCGACCTTTGGCTAGCAGCCATAGCTCTTAACTACTGTGCCACCAGCGCTCCATAAATATACATATAGAGAGATTTATATCAAGGAAATGACTCACGTGGTTGTAGAGGCTGGAAAGCCCAAGTCCGTGGTCAGTCTGGAAGCTTCTGGCTCACAGGCTGTGGAGACCGACGAATCCCAAGATCAGCAGGCAAGACAGCAGGTAAGCTGCTAGCTCAAGTCCCAAGAATCAGAGGTCAGATGAACCGGAGCCAGCTGCAGGATCCAGAGTGAGCAAAAACCCAAGAGCCCTGCCAGAAAGTCCACCTATATTGGATGCAGGCCACACCTCCAAGGAAACTCCCTTTCAGCTGATTGGCTGCTCACAGCAGATCCTACGATGGAGACGATCACATTATATCAAATCTCATCATGGAGGTGATCATGTTATATCAAATCTCATCATGAAGGTGATCACATTATACGACTGTCAAACTATATCGTAACTGCCAGACCACTGAGAATCACGGCCCAGCGACGTTGACACACAACCTTAACAATCACAGTCATGGGTAGGACTTGGGCAGCAGTATTTTTTTCAAGTTTTCTAGTTGAATTTAACATATGGCTGGGATTGAAGATCCTGGTTTAGGTAGACGACTTAGTATTTTTTGCATGTATCCCCATTACTGCCTGTCTAGGGACCACTGTGGTTTCTAATCTAATCGTAATTTGCTACATAAAACTCCCTAAACTTAAGTCTTATATAAGGGAGCAATCTAAGCTTTGGTTTATGATAAGTGATACCTTGCTTAATAAACAGAAATAAGTACTGTTTACTGATAATGGCAGTTTTTCCCTTGAGGAGCAGTAGGAATGCATTTAAACGGAGTGGTAGGGAGGAGAAGAAACAAACGTCTGTAACTGAGGCTGAGTACTGAGGTTTTGGACTTAGTGGGAAAAGTCCAAAAAAAAAAAAAAAATCAAAGAGAAATGTTGGAGGGAGAGATGTATGAAGGAAAACTGTGTGAATTTTCTTGTGGCTAAAAGTAATCTACCACAAATATATATAACATGTTTCCTCTCTAACAGTGGTAAGATGTAGGGTTTTTTGTTTTTTTCCCTGGAGAGAAACATTCTACCATTTAACAGGAGTGAAGGTGAAAATCATTACTGAGACCTTGTTGGGGGCAGGAGGGCTGGCCTTCGTTCTTCACTGTCACTTGACAGCATTCTGACTCTGGGCTGTCACAGATGACTGATCCTCTCAGTGGCGAGTCACTGAGGATAGAGAAGGGAGAACCTGTAACTCTAGGTGCAGCTCTAGAGATGGGTACGTTGGGCACAGGAAGGACTCTGATTGACTGCAGTGGAGAGTTATCATCTTACCTGCCATTTTTGTAGCAGGAAAGAATCCATATAGGCCTAGGGGATCTGTGGGTGTCCTGAAATTATATGTCAAATGTGTGCGTGTGTGTGTGTGTGTGTGTGTGTATGTATGCATGCACATGTCCATTTTTTTATGGTAGAGAAAATCCGTGGCTTTATTTTATCAGAGTCCTAAAGGTATCTAGCAGTCCTCCTGGGTGGTGCAAACAGTTAATGCACTTGGCTGCTAACCCAAAGGTTGGAAGTTCAAGTCCACCCAGAAGTGCCTTGGAAGAAAGGCCTGGTGATCTACTTCCAAAAAATCAGCCATTGAAAACCATATGGGGCACAGTTGTACTCTGATGCACATGGAGTCACCACTAGCTGGAATAGACCTAAATTTTTTTTTAAGGGATTCAGGTGACTAAAAAAGGAAGTGAAGGCTTTCTGTCATAAGTGCATTTCTTTGTGATGGGGAGGGGGAGTGTCTGCATACTGAAATATAGAATCCTGTGAATGCAGACAGTTTTTTTTTTCCTGTATATTCACACTATAACATCATATGTCTAGCATGTTATGCTATAATGAATAGAGTTCCAAATTTAGACTTATTTTTTGAGAAACTTCAGGAAAAAATGCCATTTTGTGACTAGATACAGTGCATATAAATTTTATTTCAGGCATTACAAGTGTTTTCTTTTTTAAAACTGTGTACTCTAATTACAGACAAAAAGTATTTAAGGAAGGCTTTGGCAAAATGTATATGTAGACAACAGGACTGCTAAAGTACAAATAAATAATAAAAACCACGTAGAGGAAGGGGGAAATAATGATACCAAATAACTTAGGCTAGTGAACTTACTGCAGAACATTACATTTAAGTTTGAGCTTCCTGGAAACCAAGGTAAAAAGAGAAGCATGGTTGATGGTATTAGAACTCTTTATTAATTAAAGAAAGCACATTGTTTCATTAGGCGAGACACTGTTTCAGGGGTTAGTCTAAGATTTTATAGCAGGTCTCCATGTGTGTGTTGCCATCCTCAGCACTTTTACCTAACACATAGAAATGCTTTTCTTGTGACTACTTTCCACTTCAACAATTTGTTTTTCGTGAGAGTATTTGTGTGGGCCACCTAGCTTTTGGGACTTCAGTGTGTGGTTCTTTGATGAGCCCTGTCTTAATTTTTTTTGTGCTGCTGGAACAGAAAAATTTTATTTTTTCACAGTTTAGGAGGCTAAAAGTCTGAATTCAAGGCACCAGCCCTAGAGGAAGGCTCACTCTGTCCACTCAGGGGAAAATTCTTTTTTTATTGGTTTGTTTTAATATTTTATTGTGTTTTAGGTGAAATTTTACACAGCAAATTAGTTTCCCCTTTAACAATTTTTATACAAATTGTTTAGTGCCCTTGGTTACAATTTTACAATGTGTCAGCAGTCTCATTATTTCCATTGTGTCTGTTCTGTTTCCATTGATCTAGCTTCCCTTCTCCTCCTTGCCTTTTCATCATTGCTTTGAGTAAATGTTGACCGTTTAGTCTCATATAGTTAATTGTTTAAGGAAGCACATTACTCATTGGTGATGTTGTTTATTTTATAAGCCAGTCTGTTATTTAGCTGAAAAGTGACCTGCAGAAACAGCTTCAATTCTTAGGGCAGTAGTCTCAGGGGTTCCTGTAGTCTGTATTCATCCAGTAGGGTCTGGACTTTTTTAGGAATTTGAGTTTCATTCTACATTTTTCTCCCATTGTATCTGGGATCTTCTATTGTGTCCCTGGTCAGAACGGTCAGTAGTGGTAGCCAGGCACCATCTAGTTCTTCTAGTCTCAGGTTAGAAGGGGCTGTGGTTCACGTGGGCTGTTAATTCCGTGGACTAGTTTCTTCTTTGAGGCTTTGATTGCCTTCATTCTCTTGCTGGCCATGGGCTTTTTGTTGCTTCTTTTTCTGTCATCCAGGGCGTTTTCTTACACTCTAATAGTGAAATCATATCAGGCCTAGAAATGGAAAGTCCAAGCGAGACAAGGTTGCAATGGTTCTCCAACACGCAGCCTTGTACAAATCCCTCTGAGCAGGGTTCAGGAATCCCCAGTCTTCCTGGGAGAAGTCAACAGACACATCTCGGAATGTCACCAATTCCTGTGCCATAGCTAACCCCTACTTTGCTGGGCACCACTTGTGAGGAAGAACAGAGTCCTTAGAACACAGAGCTTAAATGGCCCAGGCCCCGTGGGGCCTTGAGAAAACATCCCAAAAACCGAATGCCACAGTACGGACAACAGAGGGTCCCCCAACTTCTAGCCAAAAGTGGGGAAAATTCTTGTCTCAGCTTCCCTAGCCCCAGAGTTCTTCGGTTCCTTGGCATTTTCACGTGGCATCTTTCTTTCCTCCATTTGTGCTTGCTTATCTCTGCCTGATCTGCTTTTCTCGTATCTCAAAAGTTTAAGACACACCCTACACTGTTATGGCCTCTCATTAACATAACAAAGAAGATCCTATTCCCAAATGGGATAACATGCACAGGTATAGGAGTTAGGATTCCAGCGCATATTTTGCAGGGACACAATCCATAACAAGCCCTATCCCCATCTTTCTGAGAACTCAGTTGTCTTAGCTGTCAGCAGTTGTAATAGCCAACAATTCAAGATTACACTCTTAGGAACTGCTCAGAGCATGGATCATGAGGAGGGTGATAGTCTGCTTCCTTTAGGACTACAAGCATCAGTACTGATATTCAGCTGTGGAGATTCGGGACCCTGACCAAAATATCTGCTGGGCTGTAGAACCTTCCACCTTAAGGAGCTGATCTGTGGGAGGGCCTTGTGCTAAGAGCATTCTGCACCTGGCCACTTTGCAAAGTACTGTTTCTTTCACCTCCTTGCAAAAGCACATTCACTTTGTGACTATTCATAATGGTTCATAAAGATGAAAGTGTATTTTTTAATTTGGAATGAGAATCACAGTGACGCCTTTTTAGAATCAAATTACATTTCTTTACAGAACTGCAGGGCTTCCTTTTTCTGCTCTTTCTCCTTCTTAAAAAATAATCACAAAAATTTCGGAATAAAAAAGGCTTATTTTTATTCAGGTCCTGGTTTCCTTCCTTGTGTTCAGTATTTGTGTAAGCTCTCTCACTTAGGCAGTCACTAAGAATAGCCTTTCTGTTGTTTTGGAGAGCTAAAAACAAGTATCCCAATACATAAATACCTCAAAATATTTTAAAAAAATAATATCATTGGACTTCGGGCAACATGGGACTCTAGGCACAAGCACCACACCGTCCCTCCACAGCAAAGATCCAAAACCTAAGCCAAACAAAGAAAATAGCAATCCTGAAACCCTAAAACGTCAAATGAAGAGATAAAGAACTCACCCAAGCACCAAATGGAGTGAGAAAATTGACAGAGAACAGAGAGCGAGGAGAGATTCATGCAGAGGTCCCCTATCAGCTAACACAGTGCGGATCTGCCATCTTGAACTCCTGTCAGACCAGCAGATAGGGGGTACGAGAAAGCAGCTTCACGGAGCTTCCAGCAGGAGACAGAACAACCGGTAATTGGCGATTTACCCTTTCCCACCCGCCACCCTTCTTCACCTCCACCTGGCCTCCTCTGCTTCTCGCGGCCACAGTCTCTTGGCCAGGAAGCACTGGCTGCTTGGGTTCCACCTGCCTGCACTGACAGACTCCCTAAGTGCCATTTGTTGGCTGCTGGTGTTGCTTTTTTCTGCTTATTTTGATTTCTTCCTTACCTCTCACCACCTCCCCCTCCTTTTGCTCAAATACCTGGCTCCATGCGCCATCTTTGCTTCTTCCTGGGGGGCTGCAGAGCTCCGTTCGAGTGTGGAACTGCTTCCCAGTCT
Organism: Trichechus manatus latirostris; assembly: GCF_000243295.1. Taxonomy (NCBI): domain Eukaryota; kingdom Metazoa; phylum Chordata; class Mammalia; order Sirenia; family Trichechidae; genus Trichechus; species Trichechus manatus. Next base: position 892,117 of record NW_004444227.1, on the reverse strand, counting down.
GGGCTGCCACAGTGGTGGGAACCTGGGGCTTTTGTTTGTTTTGAATTGTTTGTTTGTTTTCTTTTCCTTTTCTCGAGTTGGGAGCCCGTTCTGGCCAGGCAGTGCTACACGGCTTGGGACCTACCCCCTCAGCTTGCGCAGACTGCAGAGGGATCGCTGAGGACATTTTTTTTTTTTTCCTTCTGTTTTTTGGAGGCTTTTCTTGTTCTTGTTCTTTTTTTTTTTTAGTTTGTTTTCTTTTCTTTTCCCTTTTTGTCTTTCATTACTCAGTTTCTCTTCTCTCTATACCTTCCTTCTCTTCCTGTCCCCTGAATACATGGCGCTGAATAACTCTACGCCTTCTAGCCAGGCTGTACCGCAACACCTGGGAACAACTTCCCCAGACCTCGTACCGCACCAGTGGGATCCCTGGGAGCTTTGCTGTTCTTTTTTCTTTCTAATTTTTATTTCTTCATTCTTTTCTTTTTTTTTCTTCTTCTTCGCCTTTTTGTTTTTCTTCATTTCATAGACTCTTATCTCTCCACTCCAATGGCAAGCTCCCTTAGCACTCTTTTTTGTTTGTAAGTTTTTGGCTCCTGTTCCTCTCTCCTCTCTCCCATACCCATCTTAGTTCCACACATCACAATCTCCCCCTTCCATCCTGCCTACCTGCACCATGCGCTGAACATCACACCACCAAGCAGCACAGGCACGGCCTACTGGAACCTGCCCTGCATGGATTACCGACCCGCCCTGGTGGCTGTAGTAAGTGCCACAAACAAACCATCCCAGCAACTCCTCTTCAGCTAGACCTGCCCTGCTGTACCATCTCTGAGTGACTGACCCTGCCAATTGGAGAAGGAGGTGAAAAGTATGATGCCCACAGACGAGCAAACAACAAGGAACACACAGCCCGCCTGCTCACATAGCCAAATTAAAAAAAAAAAAAAAAGACGAAACAAACAAATCTACAATCAATAAATGAGAAAAATAACTACTAAATGCCCCAAAGACAGCAGACAATATCAAAACGTTTACAAAAACAGGACAGGATGGTTCCAATAGGCGTCTAAAATAAAACACCAGATGACTTTCCAGTAGGAGAAAAAGCACTAGAACTACCTGATAGAGAAATTCAGATACTCATTAATTAATACTATTTAATTAATTACTAAATAATACTAATTCAAATACTAATACTCAGAATTAGCCAAGAGTTGAAGCAAGAAGCAGACAAAAATGAGGAAAAAATAGACAAATTCATGGAAAAGGCAGACAAATTCATGGAAAATACAGACCAAAAAATGCAAGAATTCAGGAAAATAATGCAGGAACAAAATGCCAAAATAAATTCACAACTGGAAATTATACAAAAACAATTAGAAATCCAAAAGATAAACAACAAGATTTCAGAAATGGACAGTGTTATAGAAGGGCTGAGGAGCAGGTTTGAAATGGTGGAAGACAGGATCAGCGGAATTGAAGACAAACACTTGGATACAACTCAGTTTGAGGAAAAATCAGAAAAAAAGAATGAAGAAAAATGAAGAGACCCTGAGAATTATGTGGGATACAATCAAAAGCAAAAATCTGCAAGTGATCGGAGTTCCAGAACATGGGGAGAAAACAGAAGACACAGAGAGGATCATTGAAGAACTGCTTACAGAAGACTTCCCTAATATCATGAAAGATGAAAAGCTGGCCATCCAAAAAGCTCAATGAACCCCGTAGGATAGACCCCAGAAGAAAATCACCAAGGCGTATCATAATCACACTGACTAAAACCAAAGACAAACAAAGAATCCTGAGAGCGGCTCAAGAAAAAAAGTCACATACAGAGGAGAAACAATAAGACTAAGCCTGGCTTATTCAGCAGAAACCATGCACGCAGGAAGGCAATGGGATGACATATATAATACCTTGAAAGAAAAAAATTGCCAGCGAAGAATAATACATCCTCCAAAACTCTCATTCAGATATGATGGTGAAATTAGGTCATTTCCAGATAAACAGAAATCAAGGGACTATGTAAAAACCAAACCAAACCAAACTTATGAGACTTTAAAGGAGTTCCTTCAATCTGAGAACAAACAATATCAGACCACAGGCTGAATATAGGACACAGGATTGTACTAGCCAGATACCAACCTAGGAAATGAATTCTTAAGGACTATGCAAAACCAAAAGAATTACAAAAGGGAACCAGAGAAGTTAATCTGTAAATGACAACAGCATCAGAACAATAAAAGAGGGAATAAATGGTGTAGATATAGAACCTTCTAATGGAGAGGAAGTCAAGCAATACCAAGTAATAATAGATTGGTTCAAATCTACAAAGATAAGGGTAAATTTCACGGTAACCACAAACCAAGTAATAATAGATTGGTTTAAATCTAGGAAGATAAGGGTAAATTTCATGGTAACCACAAAGAAAGTTAACAAACCTACTCAATAAAATAAAGAAGAAAAACATAAAGTCTCAGTAAAAAGAAAACCTACAAAAACGAAAGAAATGAAAAAAAATCCACAACAAAAGGAACTCAGCGCAGGAGAGTAAGAGGAACAAAACTGGAGGGCATTATGCTGAGTGAAATAAGTCAATCACAAAAGGACAAATATTGCATGAGACCTCTACTGTATAACTCATGTAAAAGTGTACACACAAAAAGAAAATCTTTGTTGGTTACGAGGGATGGGAGGAGTGGGGGGGAACTAAAGAGATAAGTGGTAACTTTGGTGAAGGGTAAGACAGTACACATTACTGGGGAAGCCAACACAACTTGTACAAGGAAAGGTCATGGAAGCTCCATAGACACATCCAAACTCCCTGAGGGACTGAATTGCTGGGCGGAGGGCTGTGGGGACCATGGTTTTGGGGATCATCTTGCTCAATTGGCATAACACAGTTTATAAAGACAATGTTCTACATTCTACCTTGGTGAGTAGCGTCTGGGGTCTTAAAAGCCTGTAAGCAGCCATCTAAGATACTCCACTGGTCTCACCCCTTCGGGAGCAAGGGAGAGTGAAGAGAACAAGATACAAGGAAAAGATTAGTCCGAAGGACTAATGGACCACAGCTGCCAGGGCCTCCACCAGGCTGAGTCCAGTACAGCTAGATGGTGCCCGGCTACCTCCACTGACTGCTCTGACCGGGATCACAATAGAGGGTCCTGGACAGAGCTGGAAAAGGATGTAGAACAGAATTCTAACTCACAAAAACAGACCATATTTACTGGCCTGACAGACTGGAGAAACCCCGAGAGTATGGCCCCTGGACACCCTTTTAGCCCAGTGGTGAAGCCCTTCCCAAAATTCACCGTTCAGCCAGGTATTGGACAGCCTCATAAAACAAAACAGGACTAACGAGGCACAGCAGTCTAGGGACAAGGACTAGAAGGCAGGAGGGGACAGGAAAGCTGGCGATAGGGAACCCAAGGTTGAGAAGGGACAGTGTTGACATGTCATGGGGTTAACCATTGTCATAGGGCAATATGTGTACTAGCTGTTTAATGAGAAACTGTTCGTTCTGCAAACCTTCATTTAAGGTAAAAAAAAAAAAAGAATTATCTATGTGAGATCAGATTGATTGACAACAGCAACTCCAAAGGTTTGATGGGGAGCCTAGGGGACAGTGAGTTGAAGATAATGGTGATGGAATAATTTGGAAAAGGATAGTGAGAATAGCAGCACAACTGGAAGAATGTAATCGAGGTCACTGAATTGTACATGTAGAAACTTTCAAAATGGTGTAACTTTGACTATGTATATTTTCACCAAAAAAAAAAAAGGTCCTCAAGGTCGAGAAGGGAGAGTGTTGACATGTCGTGGGGTTGTTAACCAATGTCATAAAACAATATGTGTACTGACTGTTTAATGAGAAACTACTTGTTCTGTAAACCTTCATCTAAAGTACACTAAAAAAATTTAAAAAAGAAAATCATTTGCAGAGTTTGATCTACGGTGAGAGGTGGAAGGTGGATGTAGAAAGTGTAAAATACTTAGAAATTCATGGAGTTTGTTATTGAGAATTCTCCCTACCTGTACCCCCTAACCTAGCTTTTTATCTCCCTCCCTCTCTCCATTAAAATTTTACCCACAAATGGTATGTGGTGCAGAAAGATACTTCCTTATCTTCCTGGAGTAGCTCACAAGGAGAACCTAATAATGCTTCGGAAGATTTTGTGGTCTGAGTGTTTGGTGTTTGTCCTGTTCTCTTGTGAAAAGTAGAAATCTGAGCATTAACCCTTCAGGATGGCATAAAGCTAGAATTGAGCATGATGACTTGCTTTGTGTAACAAAGAATGTTTCAAGAGTGCACGTAATCTATAGAAATAAAATGCAGTTTCTTTTGGTATGTTTATTGTTGTGTCACATGAAAATGGCTGGTACAATTTCACTCGATTTGGAGGGTATGTTTATCATGATCTGCTTTGAATGTAGGCTACAATGATGTATGTGATTTTAGGTGGTTCGGATTGCCCAGCGCAGCTGAGACTGCTGTACAAAGAGAGATATATTTGGCTGCTCTTTGGGAGAAACGTGCTATATGCATTAATATGCCATAGACAGAGACAACAAACACTGGTTTTAACATGAGCCCCATGCCAGGGAATCAGGGCAGACTCTAGACTATAGGGCAGAGTTGCGTTGCAGTTGAGCTGCTGCTTACAAGGTTAATTCCATGAAGCCCACATCACAGGGAGTAGCTACAAGGAGGCGTTTATTTCACAGTGGTCCACAATTTCCCTGAGCTATACTTGATAGGAAGGTGAGATATAGTATAAAAAATACACATTAACTCTAAATGGGTGAATTTTAAATAGCCACATGAAATGTCTCTATTTTTAAGACTGTGTGCTGCTGCTGTTGTTAGCTGCCTTCACGTTGCTCCCGACTCATGGTGACCCCATGCACAATGGAACTAAACACCGCCCAGTCTTGCACCATCCCCATGATGAATTGCATTAGACTGTTGTGATATATAGGGTTTTCACTGGCTGATTTTCGGCTGTTGATCACCAAGCTTTTCTTCCTAGTCCACCTTAGTCTGGAAGCTCTCCTGAAACCTGTTCAGCATCACAGCACCATGCAAGCCTCCACTGACAGATGAGTGGTGGCTGCTCACGAGGTGCATTAGACAGGAATTGAACCCAGGTTTCCTGCATGGAAGACCAGAATTCTACCACTGAGACACCCCTCCTCCTACTTTCACCATTAAAAATTGGTTTTTCCTATGGTTATTGACAGGGATGAGGTATTCAGAGATTGGCAGTTTGGGGCTGAGCTATTTAAAAGGCTGTGTAAACAAGCCTTATAAATGAAATGCAGTATCCTGAAGAATCCTTTGCTTAACATTATATGCTTGTCCTTTGGGCATGCTTTCAGTCAAAGGCTCAAATGATTCACGCAGGAGATGATGGTGAGTAGCAGCTGCAGATTAGGAGGCAGGATGGGACAGAGGTATGTTTCTGCTCTGCTCATCCACTCCAGTTGTATGTTGGTGGCATTGTCCTGACACCTACTTTTGGAAGGGTATTGCAACATTATTTTCAATGAATTAATTAGTACCCCCAGAGTTGAACTTTAGCCAAGTTGTTGGTTGATAATTTGGCATATCTTTTCTGACATGCTGATAATTCAGTTATTGCTTCAAGGTTACAGTAAAATGTTTGTTAGACTCTTTTAAACCTTAGAGTTTATGATGATATCAGTAAACCACCAGACGTCCTGAAATAGTTCTTTCAGTGAGGGATAGACAGACAAGGCAGGTAGGTAGGTCGGTGGGAGAAGAAAGAAGAGAGAGGAAACAGAAGTATAAATTTCTCAACAGAATAGCTGCATATCCAGTATCTGAAGAATTCAGTGATAGTGTTACTATTACTAATAGTAATAATAACCTACCATTATTGATTGCTAAGCCTTTATGAACTGCCTTTTCTCATGGAAATATTTATTAAAATGTAGAAAAAATAGAAGTGAATTCAATTTTGGATCTGCTAAATTTGAGGTATCTGAGGAGCTTCCTGGTAGCAGTTGGATATTATAAGAGAGAAGGGCTGAGGAATCTTAGCAGGGCAAGCTGCTTGTATCTTTGAGCCTCAGTTTCTACATCTGTACAAATTACCAGCTGCTGTTGACTCAGTTCCGACTCATGGGGACCTCATGTGTGTTAGAGTAGAACTGTGCTCCATAGGGTTTTCAGTGGCTGATTTTTCACAAGTAGATTGCTAGACCTTTATTCCAAGATCACTCTGAGGGAACTTGAACCACCGACTTCTTGGTAAGTAGCCAAGTGTGTAAACTATTTGCACCATTTGGGGACTCCACAGATGGGATAAGACCTGCTTTTTAGGGTTGTTTTAGGGATTAAAGGAAGGGACATATAAAGAATACTAAGAACATAGTATAGCTCAGTAAATATTCTTTTCCATTTCTCTTCTTTTGAGTTTTGAGGATGGATGTATGTTATGGATTGAATTGTGTCCCCCAGAAATATCTGTCAGCTTGGCTAGGTCATGATTCCCAGTACTGTATGATTGTCCACTATTTTGTCATCTGATGTGATTTCCCGAGTTGTAAATCCTATCACTAAGATGTTAATAAGATGGAACAGTAGCAGTCATGTTGATGAGATCTACAAGATTAGATTGTGTTTTAAGCCAATCTCTTTTGAGATATAAAAGAGAGAAGCGAGCAGAGAGACAGGGGACCTCATACCAGCAAGAAAGCAGCACTGGAAGTGGTGTGCATCCTTTGGACCCGGGGTTGCTGTGCAGAGAAGCTCCTAGTCCAGGGGAAGATTGATGACAAGGACCCTTTTCCAGAGCTGACAGAGAAAGCCTTCCCCTGAGGCTGACGCCCTGAATTTGGACTTCTAAACTACTGGACTGTGAGAGAATAAACTTCCGTTTGTTGAAACCATCCACTTGTGGTATTTCTGTTATAGCAGCACTAGATGACTAAGACAATGTAAAACTTTTTTTTTTAAATGCATTTAGGAACACAGTCTTTCTCTAAATGCATGTCTTCTGGGCTTGTTCTGGTTTGTTCACAAATCTTAAAAATTGGAACCTCAGACTACATATGTAGTATTCAAGTAAGAATCCCACTACTGTCTAGATTATAGTAGGGAGGTTACTTCATAGTCCTTGAGCGTCTTATTCCTATTAATGCATCTCGTCTCATGTCAGCTCTGTTATAAGACGATTCGTTGCTGATTCATCTCAGCTCTTCAGCTCTAGGACAGCTGAAAGGTGTCAAAGGTGTCAAAGACGCAGTGGCTCTGTCATTCTGAAGAGGAGATGTTAGAATTGTTTTTAGTGTAAGAATCTGCTTAGCATTACAAAGCGTTCATTTTTGTGGAAAGAAATCTCCATGAAGCCTAGGAATTGACTAAAATAACCTTTTTTTTTTTTTTGGTTGTTATTTGGTACCAAGAATGGAGAGTATTTGAAGCTTGGATGATTAGTGATGGGGAGAGTTGTTATATGAACTGAGTTTTGGCCTCATTTCCTGGAGTGATGATAATGAGTTTACCTGGTGCTGCAGCACCACCAAATTACTGAGTACCAAGACTTCACTGCAATGCTAGAAGATTGAAAGTGCTGATATTTGCTTGTTTTTTTTTCCATCCTGGCTCAGCCCATTTTCATACAGCTCCAAAGGCTAAGTAAGCATCAGACAAGGAAAGAGAAATGGTAGGTGAGCAAAGTGGTAGTTGAAAATGACCAGAGTAATTCCAGAAATCCAAGAAAGTAATTGTTTCTCAAGTGCCTGTTAGGATTGGGCTGCCTTAGAGTCTGCACAACTTGGAAGTGATTAGAGGGCTTTTGTGGGCTTTTCTGTTCTCGGAAGGCTGGAGCTGGTTTCAAGCTCCAGAGTAAGTAGGCAGGGGGGTGAGATAAGAAGCAATGAGGAACCAACGTGAGCACCAGCTTTATTTTCTGTTGTATAGGAGAGCTGTCTGTAACCTGCAACAGGATCAACCCACCAAATTAAATTGGACTCTTGTGGTACATCAGCTTATATTGTTTAATTGAAGCAGTTCTGATCCACTTGGACGTGTTAGTTCCACTAAAACTCTAAAATGATTAAGCCAGAAGTGTTTTGTCCATTTCCTGACTGATAGCTAAGCTCTTGGGGAACTTTATTCCTAAGAGTTGAAATAGCAGAACACAGTGGCATTAGTGTATCAAAGGCACTGATTTTGTTTCTCTTTCATGCCTCAGTATGAGCTGGCTAACTAATCACGGTTCTAGGCTGAAAATCTATTGACAACAGCCTTGTTTTGATGGCAGAATTGCTTTTATGCTTGAGTTTCTGAAATCTGATCTTTTACAGTAGGCCCACGGCAGGTGTCCTTTAGCAACATCATGAAAATATGTGATGTTGATGATACGGCTGAGGGGTTCTTCAGGTAAGTACGCGCGTAGTCGTTCCTAGGGTTGAGAATGCTGTATAGCAAAGTGCCTAGTAGGGTGAATTCTAAAGGAACTAGTAGCTAAAATGATTATTATAGATCTTATTCTAGTATAGATGGTAACAGCAGTTTACAAATGATGCCCCTTGCGACCATCATGCTGCCATTGCTATGGGTTCTGCTGTAAAAAGAACTTGGGACATTTTGAGAATCTTTGAGTTCAGAGGTATAGAAGAAGGAAACTACGAAAAGCAGAAATAACTTTGGGGAACAGAGTATATGCCTAGGTAGGTCTAACCTATAAAAACAGTGAACTTCCTATCCTAAGATAATAAATCTTCCCCTGCTTTACTTTATATACCAACCTCCCATTTTTTCACTTGACTTTATAACATGGAGCCCTGGTGGCACAGTGGTTAAGAGAGCAGGCTGCTAACCAAAGGGTCGGCAGTTTGAATCTACCTGCTGCTCCTTAGAAACCCTATGGGGCAGTTCTACTCTGTCCTGACGGCAATGGGTTTGGTTCGGTATTTTATTTTATTGTATTTTTGGTAAAAGTTTACAGAGCAAATTAGGTTCTCATTTAACAATTTCTGTACATATTGTTCAGTGACATTGGTTAGATTTTTCACAATGTGTCAGCATTCTTATTATTTCCATTCTGGTTGTTCTGTTTCCATTGTTATAGCTTCTCTGCCCTACCCCCACTACCTTCTCCTCTTTACTGTAGGGGAAATATTGATGGTTTGGTCTCATATAGATGATTATTTAAAGGAGCAGATTACTCACAGATGATATTGTTTATTTTATGAGCCAATCTATTATTTGGCTGAAAGGTGATCTCTGGGAGTGGGTTTAGTTCCAAGTTTAAAGGGTATATCAGGACGATAGTCTTGAGGATCCTCTAGTCTCTACTGGTTCAGTAAGTTTGGCCTTTTTTAGGAATTTGAGGTTTGTTTTACATTTTTCTCTCATTCTGTCCAGGACTATCTACTGTATCCCTGGTCAGAATGGTTGTTAGTGGTAGCTGGGCACCATCTAGTTCTTCTGGTCTCAGGATAGATGACGCCATGGTTCGTGTGAGCTATTAGTCCTGTAGACTAGTTTCTTCTTTGAGTCTTTGGTTTCCTTCTTTCTCTTTTGCTCCAGTTGAGTGAAAACCAATAGTTGCATCTGAGATGGCTTCTTGCAAGCGTTTAAGACCCCAGACATTGCTCACCAAACTAGGATGTAGAACCATATCTTCATGAACTATGTTATGCCAATTGACTGAGACAGCTATCTCTTTAACCTTTATTTAAGTATCTTCATTTGAAAGGGTCACCAGTCCTTCATATAAAGGCCATTTTTAATCAGACTGCCTTCCTAATCCCTACACATGAGCAGTTAAACAGAGGGGGCAGAAATTTTGATTTGTGGGGGAAGAGGAAGAAAAGGAAAAGAATGTAGCTTTGAAAAATGGCACACTTTGAGTGAGAACTCAGCCAAGTTCTGTAGCTTCAGTCAGGAATTTAGAGTGGGGTTAATATGAGAGCTGTGAGTACCTAGCAATCTAGGGAGATGGGAGAGTGGAAGAAAGGCACATCACTGGGTTTGGAGAAAAAGAAATTTTGAAATGGACAAAATTGTTTTCGTTAGCCGACAGAAAAATGAGGAGGACATTCTTCTCAACAGCTGTCCTCTGTCTTTCATACCATAATATCAGATGCTGAAGATTAAAAAGACATTTGTGGGTTACCTTTTAAACCTTACTATTAATTGCAGTGTAAAATGTAAAATCATTTGGGAAAGCCATTTGGCAAAAGCCATTTAACTTATAGTGTTAAACATACACTCACTATATGACCCAGAATTTCACTCCTAGGTCTTTACCCAAGATAAGTTCAAACATGTTTCCACAAAAAGATTTGTCTGTGAATGTTCATAGCAGCATTATTCATAACATCCCAAAACTGGAACAACCCAAGTATCCATCACTTAATGAATGGTTAAACAAATTGTGGTATATCCATACAGTGGAATACTACTTAGCACCAAAAAGGAACAAACTGCTGATAGATATGTCATGCATGAATTCATATCTGAATCTTGGAAACATTGTGCTGAGTCAAAGAAATGAGACACAACAGACTACGTACTGTATGAATCCATTTATATGAAGTTCTAGAACAGGCAAGAGTAGCGTATAGTTACAGAAAGCAGGTCACTGGTTGTCTGGACTGGGTGAGAGGGGATTTACTGCAAAGGAACACAGGGGAGCTTTCTGGGGGTGGTCAGCACATTCTATATCTTGATTGTGGTGACGGTTACATAGGTAGGTACTTTGTCAAAACAGAGTGAACCGTATATGCAAAATGGGTACACTTTAAGTAGATTCTACCTCAAAATTGATTTTTTTAAAAAAAGATCCTGCTAAAAAAGTAAACACATTTGTGATGTTGCTTGTAAACTGCACTGTCAATAGTAACATTGGTTCTATAGGCAAATATTTTCCGAGTTTCCAAAAGTGAACTTAAAAATGACTTTTTAGATTATATTCTATATAAAATTAGACATTATTTGCACTTTTATAGCATTAGTCCATTTTGATTCTTTCTGAGCAGTCTTCTAGATTACGTGTTATTTTCAGAAAGCTTTTGGAGACTTTGTAATGTATGTGTTTTAACAGGATTTTCCTAAGATCTTTGGCAAACTTTGCGCTGTTATTGTTCAAGGAGTATAAATAACAACAGAGCAGAATTATTTTTGGCACATTTTCCTCTTGTCCTGCTTCTTTTATGTTAAATAACTCTTCCCTGTTACTCCTGCCTTTGAACTTAGAAAAACAGACTATCATTCATACACCTGAAATTAAGAGAAAATACATAAAATACAGGAGAAACCTGGCAGGCCGACTTGCTGGTTTCTAATGGGCTGTGACTGAGGGCAAAGAATTAGTGAAGTTGATTTTCTATTTGATATACACAAATGTTTAAGGTTTACCTTGTTACCCAAAACATGCATTCCTACTCCTGCATTCCTAGGTTGCTGCATGGAGGTGTGGTGTTTGGAGAGTTAGTTATTTGAAGAACTCATGGTTTAAGACGTGAAATTTCATAGCTATTATCTTGTCAATTGATGAAACCTAAATTAAAGGGAATTAAGTGTCCAAAGAAATCAGTATCTGGAATCAGTTTTTGGAATGTAAAACGTGAGTTGAAATAGTTTAGGATGGGTTTGTTGAATAAAAGATGGTCTGTCAATTGAGCTAGCATGTTGTAATCCAAGACCAGGTCTAACTGCTTTGCCAGACTGTTTGTGGCCCAGAGTTGTCCAGTCCTGGATAGAAGCAGATTAGATCACAGAGAATTCTGTTTAACCATCTTCAAGCTCAACTTAAGTCTTTCTTAATGCTGGTGGTTTCATCAAAGAAGCAACCTCACCCTTGAAGGGTATTATTTGGGATATGAGTAGAAATTGCACTAGACTTTGGAGTTTGAATGACCCATGTTCAAATCATGGCACTGATCAGCGCTGTGACCTTGTAACTTAATCTCTTGAACCTCAGTTTCATCATCTGTATAATGGGGACATCCACTTAACAGGGTGTTCTGGAAAATTAGGTGAGATGAAATATGTGGTAGTGATTAGCGTTGTGCCCAGCACATAGTAGGCACTTGATAAGCCTGAATTTATTCCTTCCTTTGTTGAGCACCTTCTTGGCTCTTATTACATATAAGTGTTATGTCCAGTAGTACCATATCCATTTTATAAAATGCTCAACTGATGAGAATGAGGCAAGAAGAGTTTGAGACCATGTGCTAAATTTTTAACGCATGGTACCTTTTGAAAGGGAGGGAGGTATACCTTCATTTCCTAATCAGTGTTGTGTACCTCGTCTCCACGGTATGCAGCGATGTGACTGGAATTGCATTCAGCATGCTAGGATGCTGAGAATAAATCTTATCATTGGAGGCTCGTTACCTGTGATTGCAGCGCAAGAGAGAGGAGGTGTGACTATGTAAGTGGAGCTTGATGTGCTATTGAAATAACTCGGCAGATTCATAAAAGAAAAAGACAAAAGAAAAAAAATCTTGAGGAACATTTCCACTTTATGTTTCTGCTGACTGTGCAACTCCAGATAGAAAATTCAGTTTATTTTGCCCCGATAGTTTACACTTTGTTCAGAGAAAACACACTTACTTAACGCAAAACCAAAAAAATCCATTGCCATCGGGTCGATTCCGACTCATAGCGACCCTATAGGACGGAGTAGAATTGCCCTGTAAGATTTTCAAGGAGCAGCTCATGGATTCGAACTGCCGACTTTTTGATTAGCAGCTGGGCTCTTAACCACTGCGCCACCAGGGCTCCTACTTAACACATGCCTGCCATGATACAGTATTTGTAAAAAGCTTAATCATATTATTGATGTTTTGGTTTTGAACCTAATTCTGGTAGTCTGTATGTGGATGGCATGCCAGTCCCCAGTTGTGGGGCTAGGCAGTTGGAGAACAGGAGCAATTATCCAGCTACTGTAAAGAAATCCTGCTAAGGAGGAAAGGAAGCCTCCCCTCATCCTCTTATCAATTACTCCAAATTGGTGTTTATCGGGAATTAAATTCCCTGGTAATTGGCCACTCTCTCTTTCCTTTGTCTGTGACAGCCATTATCAGAGGCCTTAAGTGAAAGCCCTGGCTGTATTTCCGGCTTCTTCTGTAAATCACACCAGTGATCTGTCTCTTAAGCACCCACGTTTATGGGGTCTCTGGTGCTTCCATGCCAGGATTGGTATTAGCACTAGGGGATTAGTTGACCCACAAGAAGATTTATAATTCAGAAACACGTTTGCCTCAATTTGCTGACTGTGCTTGCTAGCCAGGAATTCACAGTGTTGGGGTATACACCTGTCTAGTAGTAAAGAGAATGTATATCTTGTTTTCAGCTTGGCTAGTCTAGGGTGAACTTTCTACCGACATAAAGAGCATTGAAGAGGGAGGTATTGCAAAAGGAGCATTGGATTAGGGGTCAAGGGTATGGCATCTAGTCACAAAGCTGCCAACCTTCTAGCTTTACAGGCAACCCCTGGGTTATAAATGAGTTCAGTTCCTGTGTCTGTCTTTAAGTCAAATTTGTATGTAAGTTGGAACAGCTAGGTACAGTTTGTATCTAATGTCAGTTAATCAAATGGTTGTCTTACTATATAGAGTACCTTTATTATTATAAATGACTAGTTGCTGTCAAGTCGATTTCGACTTATGGCAACCCTGTATGCATCAGGGAGCCCTGGTGGTGCAGTGGTTAAGAGCTCAGCTGCTAACCAAAAGGTCACCAGTTCGAATCCACCAGCTGTTCTTAGAAACCCTGTGGGGCAGTTCTACTCTGTCCCATAGGATTGCTGTGAGTCAGAAGTGACTTGACAGAGAGGGGTTTTGTTTTGTTTTGTTTTATATATATATCACAGTGGAACTGTGCTCCAGAGGGTTTTCAATGGTTAATTGTTCAGAAGTAGATCACTAGGCCTTTCTTCTGAGGTACCTCTGTTGTTTTGTGCCACCGAGTTGATTCTGACTCATAGCGACCCTATATGACAGAGCAGAACTGCCCCATAGAGTTTCCTAGGCTGTAATCTTTACGGGAGCAGATCGCTAGGTCTTTCTTCCCGTGGAGCCACTGGTGGACTCAAACCTCCAACCTTTCAGTTAGCAGCCAAACACGTTAACTGTTTGTACCACATTATCAATGAAAACAACAGCAAAAAAAAAAAAAACCTGTTGCCTGTTGCCATCGAGTTGATTCTGACTCATAGTGACCCTATAGGACAGAGTAGAACTACCCCATAAGGTTTCCAAGGAATGACTGGTGGATTCGAACTGCCGACCTTTAAAAAACAAAGCACTCTACAAATGTTAAGATGAAGATGTTATTAAATATAAACTCAATAATGTTGTTTCAGCGTTCACATTAGAGAAGCAACATTTGAAGTCTTCTGGGAACACACATATAATTGTAGAGCTTAAATTTCCCTTTGGTGAAGCTCTTTTAGGACAGATAAATATGCCACAGGGCAAATTTCTCTCTTTGAATATTATAACTGAATTTTTCTTTGGCTTCCTTTTTTCATTGTTTAATCTTATTATCTTTGCCTTTCATTTTAAAGCATTGGGCGTAATGGCGAACTGGAAATTTTTTTCAGTGAGTGGACATAAGTTAAAGGATCTATGGGAAGAGAGAAGAAATTATGATGAATGTATTCAAAACAAGGGAAGAGAGAACATTTTGTAGAAAGTAGATAATGATAATTTAAATTTTTTTTCAGAAGTGCCAGACTCAGGAATAAAAAAATGGGGTTGTTCATTCATTTTTTTTTTAATTGAAGGTAGCCCCAACATTGACCTTTCTTTTCTTAAAGTGAGACATATGGTGGAAATAGATCTCTGTGATCCTCTGCAGTCTTTGTTCCCAGTCACCCCCTTCATGTGACATTGTCACAGTTGGCTCATTTAAAAGGCTTGGAAGCCTAATGCCTCTTATTTTTCATCCCACAGGCCATGATGAAGTTAATTTCTTTTTAACTTTCTGAGACACAACCACTTTTACAAAATGGGAAAATGAAAGGACCCTCAAAAGTGTGACACAGAATATCCAGTTGGCAGAGTAGACAGTACAAGCCTGTGCTCAGCGGGAAGACGGCTGGAGGTGGGTTTCATTTAAGACCACCAAGTAAAAGGGCAAGGAGAGAAGTTTAAGGAAGGCCTTCAGAGAAATGTGAAGGGGGCTGATTATTATTAGAAAACTGGGAAATGGACAGGCCTCATGGATCTGGGTCCAAGTGCCATCATCTTTATGGAGATGGCATGAGTCCCTTGTCTCTTTGATGTCTGGATGGAAAGAGTTCCTGTTCCGGACTTGCTTCTGTCTTCCCCACCCTTCCCCTGCCTTTAAAGTAGTGAAATATATGTTTACTCTTCATGGAGCTGAGAAAAAGGCAGACAGACAAGGAAGAAACTAATAATTATGCCTTGTTGGTAGGTGTGAGACAAATTGGCAGCACGGCTGCCTCAAACACAATGGGCTTTTGTTTGTAACTAAGAAAGCTTGAAATCATTGTATCTTGGTGTTCCAGGGCTCTGTAGCTGTGGGGAGCCTCACCCTGCCTGTGCCAAGCAGGGCTGTCTAATTGGATGCTAGTATACACAAGTGTTTCTTCATCCTCTCTGCCCTTATCCCCGAAAGCATCTATTTGTTTTTATTACTGCAGTATTATGAATTGACCTACTCCCCCTTTTTTGGCTGCTTCCACTTTTCATAAAGGAAGGCTGGGAAGGGACTGTTGACATGTGTGATGGCAGCACTGTGTTCTGGCCCTCTGAGGATGTCCGTCACAGGAAAAGCTGCCTTCCTTCAGCCCCTCACCCTTGGCTTCTGGCCCCCTCTGCCTCCCAACTGCCAGTGCTTTCAATCCCCTGTCTTTGTCCAGGAGGCAGGACAGAGCACCACCTCTTTGGCTCCCCTTTTCCATTTGGAAGCCAAAGTCACTCCTCCAACTTGGGAACTGTGAGTTTCTTGTGCATGTCCCTGGCTGGGTGGGAAGATCAGAATGGGAATTCTAACTGCTTGTTGTGTGAAGAGTTGGCAAAGGGGCATGTGCTGTGCCATTGTTTTTTTATCATGCAGGCTGCAAAAACAAGTGTCTAGAATTAGATTCAGTGCTTCAGGACCCTTTTTTCCTTTCTTCATTTAGACTTTTTCAACAGGAGCTGCTTTTCGCTTGATTAACTGTAACGAACTCTCTGGAGTCTTGTATTTTGGAAACCACATTGCCAAGGGAGAATCATTATATCTGTTGTAAAAGCCCCAAATAAATTCCTCCTAGTATAAATGGAGAAAAAAAGAGTAGAGGGGTTTAATCTATCTTCTTGCCTGTTAGTGAAATACCACTGAGTGACCTCGTTCATCTACATATTAAATGTGCGAGACCTATCTGTGCTTTTTTTTTTTAACTTGTTTCCTTGGAAACGATGTCCTGTCTCAGTAATTGCATGAGGCCTCCAGCAAATCTGTATAGCATGGTTTCTTCACACTGAGAAGGCAGTTAATGGGAAAGGTTGGATGTTTTCAAAATGTCTTCATTGGTTAGTAGAGAGAGAGGAAGGAGAAAAAGTGGGAGAGACTGATCTTTTGGTAACATTTTTAAAATGCTACTTTTAAACGAAAGTGATTTTATATATATATGTACATATATATATATATATATATGTATGTATATATATATATATGGCCTCTTGAAACTTCAGACTTCTTTCAAAGAACTTCCCTGATACATTTGGCAGCACCAGCGTAGAAAGGATCAGCTACCAAGTGACACTGAATTCCAAGCGTACCATTAGGGAATTTTGACTCTCTCACTGCTTTGTTTAATAGCGCTGGTTCTTCCAGATTGTTTGGCTGTGTCTTATTTTCTCAGGCCAACTTTTCAGGAGACTAAGAAGCAAGATTTAAAAATAGGATTTAGTCAGCAGCCAAGGAACAAAATTGGCCCATCTTCCAACCTGAATATGTAGGCTTCATGTCCTGGTAGAGCATGGAACCTCTGTGATCATCTAATCCAATGTCCTTATTTCACAGTTGAGGAGATGGGCACCAAGAGAGGTGAAATAAATTGCCCAAGGCACACATCTGGTTTATGGTAGAGCATGGACTAGAAATCAGGTTTCTTGACTCGAAATCTGGTGCTCTCTCAACATCAGTCCTGACCCAAATAAATCATTTGCTCTGAGTTCTGTCAGGGATAAGGTTGGGTGAAGTAAGCATGAGGAGAATTTTACTCTTCTTGAAGCCAACCAACAGTCAGCTTACCTGAGAAAACTGGAAGGAGGAGTCAGTGTGTCCTCTAACTTTTATGCCTCTTCTTATTGGCATTCGTTGATAATGGAAAGAATTAGATTGAGCCTGGAGCTTTGGCTGTTCGTGAGATAAATTGTCTAAAATGTGCCTTTGCCATTCAAGGCACATTCGATTCTCTTGGAAACTCCATCTTTTCTGAAGTCCTTTTACCTGCTTTTCAGTGGTGATAGACCTATAACATGAGGCAACAAAATGTCTTTTAGGCTTTTCCTCTTGAAAACTTGGGACAGGAATAGGTTAGCCTAAGGCGATCACAGAATCTTAGAGACTACTAGCAATAAACCAATTTTTTTCAATACATTACAGGATTCTGGTCATGACTTTTAACAGGAAAGTCTGCGTGTAAAAACAGGAACCATGTGTAAGAATATCTTTGAAAGAACTTTTGTGTATTCATTCCTCATTTGTAAATAACTTTTGTTACCTGCTGGTTCAAGCACTGACAGTGTATTTGTTTGTTCATTCAACAAAGTTACTGAGCTCCTAGTGAGTGTCAGATGCTATGGAGGGTGCTTGGAAAGCAGAGTTGAATGTTATACACAATCCCTGGCCTTGGTAATTCCTTCATGCCCCTCCGTATTAACACCCTGCATTATGCAGATGACACAGCCTTGCTTGCTGAAAGTGAAGAGGACTTGAAGCACTTAGTGATGAAGATCGAAGACTACATCCCTTAGCACAGATTACACCTCAACGTAAAGAAAACAAAAATCCTCGCAACTCGACCAATAAGCAATATCATCATAAATGGAGAAAATAATCGAAGTTGTCAAAGATTTTATTTTACTTGGATCCACAATCAACGCCCATGGACGCAGCAGACAAGATAACAAACGACGAATTGCATTGGGCAAATCTGCTGCAAAAGACCTCTTTAAAGTGTTAAAAAGTAAAGATGTCACCCTACAGTTAAGGTGTGCCTGACTCAAGCCCTGGTGTTTTCAGTCACCTCATATGCATGTGAAAACTGGGCAAAGAAGAATTGATGCCTTTGAATTATGGTGTTGGTAAAGAATATTCAATATACCATGGACTGCCAGAAGAATGAACAAATCTGTCTTGGAAGAAGTATGGTCACAATGCTCCTTAGAAGCAAGGATGGTGAGACTTTGTCTCACATACTTTGAACATGTTATCAGGAGGGAGCAGCCCCTGGAGAAGGACATCATGCTTGGTAAAGTAGAGGGTCAGTGAAAAAGAGGAAGACCCCTCAACGAGATGGATTGACACAATGGCTGCAACAATGGGCTGAAGCATAACAGCGATTTTAAGGACGGTGCAGGACCGGGCAGTGTTTCGTTCCATTGTACGTGGGATCACTATGAGTCGGAAGCAACTTGATGGCATCCAACAAAAACAACAACATGCTTGTTCAGTAATTGGAAGATATTTAATGGAAAGAGATGAGCATTTTGACTGCTTACATTTAATGTGAATGATTAAATAACTTTTCCTAAAGTTCTATTTCCTCATTACAGTAGGAATCATTCAGAAGTTCTCTGTAAGGCCTCACCTCTCTTTTTCTTCAGAACAAACTCTGGTGCCAGAGGTTATAATAGGATCCCAACCCAATGGCCTTTGGCACAGGAGGTTACTTGATGTTGGAAGGTGGGAGTCAGGGGAGAGAGAGAGCCAGGGGCAAGGATGGCAGAGTTCCAGAGGCTGTGTATGTGTGTAAATACATACAGTTGACTGTGCAGTAGAGGTGGGGGGGAAATGGGAGTGGTGAAGAAATGAATAATAATAATGTTGTTGTTATTAGGTGCCATCTAATTGATTTGGACTCATAGCGACCCATGTGACAAGAGTAGAACTGCCTCATAGTGTCTTCTAGGCTGTAATCTTTTTCAGGAGCAGATTGCCAGGTCTTTCTCCTGTGGAGCCACTGGGCAGGTTTGAATCACTGACATTTCAGTTAGCAGCTGAGTGCTTAAGCATTGCACCACCAGGGCATATTAACAATAATAGCAGCTGCAATTTATTAAACACCTGCCATGATCCAGGCTCCCTGCTAGGTACTTTACATACATTGTCTGACTTATTCCTCTTGACCCTGTGAGGGTGGTCTGGTAACATATTCCCGTATCTGATGAGGAGACTAATGCTGTAAGGTTGAGCAGCATGGATAATCTTATGTGCTGAGTGATGGAGCAGGGATTTAATCCTGGGTCTTTCTGCTTTGGGAGCCTGCCAGCTGTTGCCTTTACACAACACTCCCTCCTCTTTTATCAAGTTGAAAATTTCTCAGGACCACGGGGCTACTTTTCTTCCTTCTTTTAATCATTAAAATGAGATCTCTGTTCTGCCTGTTAGAGATTATTGATATAAGAAAGGCTTTAGGTAAGTGAGTCCTAACCAACCAGCCAAACAGTTGTTGTCAAGTCGATTCTGACTCATGGCAACTGCACGTGTGTCAGAGTAGAACTATGCTCCATAGGGTTTTCAGTGGTGATTTTTGGGAAGTAGACCACCAGTCTTTTCTTCCAAGGCACCTCTGGGTGGACTTGAACCTCTAACCTTTTGGTTAGCAGCTGAGCATGTTAACTGTTCGCACCACCCAGGGACTCCCACAGGTGACTAATGCTATGATGTAATAACCCCACCATAATCCCTGCTTTCAAGGGGCTTACAGTTTAATGAGGGGGACACATGTAATTACAGTATAGTGTAATTTATGCTTGGGAGGCACAGACGAAGAAAATAATTCAGTGTTGGCATTCTCTGAGCTTGAGTGATGTGGAAAATAAGCTAGTGGAAAGATATTTTGGACTTCATTTTATAAGCCGCCTGAGGAATTCCTCGAAAAATTGTTCAGCAAAACTGTTTGCCTTGAGACTTGAATTTTAAACTTAGTGCTGAGATCACTGCAAGCTTCTCGGTTAGATTTCTGCTCAGATCTGTAACAAGTCAAGGTGAGCTGAATGCCTTCCTGAACTCACTATAAAAACAGGAAGCACATCTCTACTGTATGCTTTTCCGTCTCATTTTCATTATTCATGCATACACAGCCTGCATTTATTTTCCTTGCAGTTTTGTGTGAATTTAGGCCTGCACAGCATCAGAATTTGAACTAAATAAAGGTTAGGGCTAGACACTCTGGTTCACACTGAGTTTCTCCTTCCTGGGCCCTTATATAAGTGATCTTAACTCCTAGTCAGTCTTGTGAAAAATGCATCATTTGGTTTCGTGCAGTCGGTCTCTAAAAGAAAATCACGTTTATAGGCAAATTGCTAGCTACACAAATTACTTTGAAACATTTCTAGTGCTTTAAAAAAAATTACAAAGTCAGTTAAGCTGAAGACTAAGGGGGAAGAATTGCTTGTTTCTTTATAATGTGCAGCAAAGTATGAATCAATATGCAATTACAGTATATTAAGGTGTTAATACAATAAATAAAATGTTAATCCATTTTGGACTTTATTGTGTAGTGCTGTCCTTGTTTGTGGAGTAAGGAAATTGTGACAGAGTAATTAATATCCTACAGAGGGATTAGCAGTCAAGATTGAGATAAAGAGCGAGGGAAAAAGAATAGAGTTGCTTAGAAGATGGGAGTTTAGAATGTGCTGAGGCATGGAAATTCCTTAGAGTAATTTTTAGCTTTCCTTACTCTAATTATACATTTTCCCATCTACTAGTGATAATGAACTGGGTTATACAGGTAAAACACATCAGAAATGATGGTGTTCCAAGGTGGATAAGCTTTTTCTCTGTTAGCAGTCTGGGTGTTAGAATGATGTTCCCACTGAGCCACCAGCCCTGAATTGGTGCTTTGCTATGTGCTCAGAAAGCTTTTCCCTCTCTATAATGTACATGTTTTTGTTAATTTGTTATTAAAAGATCTTTTTGGTTATCATTATTCTATGCAAATCTTAAAAAATGAGAGCCAAATAAGAAGTCTCCCCGCAGTGAGTACCTGCTTTTATATCAGAGCATGGTGGGTCTGTTGGTGCCAACAAATGGTTCCAGTTAATTTTTCTAGCCCTTTTTCATTAGTTCCGGGGTTTCTAATACTCAGCCTGTGCTTCCAAGACTGAAGTCATAACTTTTACCGAAACAGGAAGGATTTGAGATAGGAAGAGGCAGTGGAGGAGAGAAAGTGAAGATTGAGCTGAAATCTCTTGTTTTCCACAGAAATTAGAGTTGAAAAAAACTACAGGAACCAGATTATGTTCGACTTGCCCTACTTGGTAGGCTCTGCATAGGAAGCGGAAAGAGAAAATTCTCTTGTGTCTGTATCTGCCTCCACCTAGCTGGTATTGAAAATATTCTTAAGTACAGGTTTCTCATCTCTGAATTAAAAAACAGACTATTCACATTACATTATTAAAAATACTGTGGTTTGGTTTTAAAATCAGATAGTTCAACTGATTTACAAATGAACTAGACCTTGTTTCTGGTTCTGTTTTAATTATTTGTCCTCTGGTGTGATTCAGCTCTGCCTTTGTGGCCATTGTCTTTAGGTTCTTATGTTGGCTCTCCTTCTCTCCTGACTTCTCCAGCCACGCTTCCTGTTACACTCTCGCCTGTGCCCCATGAAAGAAGATTGAGGCAAGTGTAGATGGGGCTCTCCGCCTGGCCTGGAAGTCTGAGCCCAGGGTAGTTTTACCCTCAAAATCTTTCCACAGTTTACATCAGAGTAATGAGGTCAGCTGGACAGCTTGGCTTCGCTGGAATGGGGCAGTCTGGGTCCAATGATGTTTCCATGAACTCCTCTGTTGGGGCAGATGGCCTTGACTCTCGTCAGCATCATCAGCTCCATCTGTACTAGCCTGATAACAGGGTGACCACAACCTATGCTCGTTTCTCAGAGCCTTGTGCGTAAATCCCACATATAAACGTGTGTTATAATTGTGATCTCTCTCTAGGCAGGGTAATGGAATTTTTTGTTTAAGTGAACGTTTCTGTTTTCTTTAGACAAATAGGCATTACTTTTTTTTTTTTTCCTAGACAAAAACCTGGAGAGAATTGGGAATGGAAAAAAATGTTGCTGTGTACTGTTAAAATGTCACAAAGCGGATATGATGCTAGTCAGTCATCATCATATATGCACATCTTGATTCCTTTTAAGAATGATTTAAAACAAGCTTTTGGATCTATAGTTTCTTTAAAAATCTTTATTTGGCATCCAAATGCAAAAGAGTGGAATTTTTTGCATAAATTTTCAAATATAATTTCACATAATAATCGAGATTAAATTATTTGCTGATTGTTTATGAAGGTCTGACTTGAGTAAACATAGGCTGGAAGCTTTTGTCTCCCGTAGATAAGCCTAAATGCCACCCTGATGCTGCATAAGATAAGTAGGATTAAAGAGACTCTTGAAAAGCAAAATTGGTAATGAAGCGTGATAGCTGTGTGGAAGAGCCTTGATGCTCAAGTATTTTTTCTGTAATGCAATTTTCTTGTCTTCCTTGTTGTCTTACAATTTTAGTGGGAAAAATAATCATGTTATTTCAAAGAAGTGGTTAAAAAATAATCAAATTTAACAGAAAATGGAGCTTTTGCCTCTGGTTAAACATTCATTTACTCAGCTCTGAGAAACTTAAAAAAAAAAGAACCATGAAACCTTTCAGTACAGTTGGATAGGTTGATAGCTCTTTCTCTGCTTATTCAATGGTTCAGGGCTCCAGAAATCAAACTTGCTTTGGTTCACATTTGAAATGCTGCCCTTGAGGGTAGGTTTGTGGAGGCTGAGAACTGTTTTTTTTCCTCCAGTTGAGTTTATAGTGATTCTGACAATGGAAGAGGAGAATGTGTAAGGATGCTGGAGAATGCCAATATGAAGCTGGGGTGTATAGAGGAACCACGGCCAGTTTGGGCCCCCTGGAAATTGGGGGCAATTGTGGATGTTTTACTGCAGTTGCCAGCGCCCTTTCTGGTGACCGGGGTGCTGGTAGCTGGTCTGATTTAGCAGAGTTGTGTGGAGGAAAATTGCCCCCTTCTGTTCCAACCAGCATATATCTGCCTCCTTATTCCTTGACATTCATAACAATGGTGCAAATGGTCAATGTGCTTGGCTGTTCACCAAAAGATTGGAGGTTTGAGTCCACCCAGGGGTACCTTGGAAGAAGTGCCTGGCAATCTACTTCTGAAAAATCAGCCATTGAAAACCCTGTGGAACACAGTTCTGCTCTGACACATGGGGTCACCATGAGCTGGAGTCAACTTGATGGCAGCTGATTGATTGATAACAACATCAGGGGTATTTATTTATGTAGTAGAGAATATATGACAGTACGGTAGATTTTGTGGGGCATGTGCAGATGAAAACTAATCCATTGCTATCCTCGAGAGGCTGTTATCTGGTGTGTGTAGCAGGGAGGTGAGGTGTGCTGTAGGCCATTAAGTGCCATATGCAGCTTGGAGGAAAGAACGATTCCTGAGATGGTCAGAGGAAGCGGGGGAGTGGGGAGAGGAGGTGAGAACTTGAGTTGTATCTGGAGTGGAGGATGGCACTATACACCTAAGTATTTCCAGTACTGGAGACAATTTGTTATTCCTCCCATGGTTAAATGCATACATTAAAAGGGTAACAATGCCTGTCTCAAAGGGAAAAATTGGGAAGAATGTTCAGATATTGGTAGATGCATAGTTTTGGATGAAATTTGCCATGAACACCCTTTTGTCGGTGCTTGTTTCATTGCTGTAGGCCTGCAGTTCTGTCTACTCCATGTAACTCAAAATTATTCTGTAGTGCATTTTAAAAATCACAAATCCAATGGGTTGTGGATTGTCTGAACTATTCTCAGCTTTCAGAAAGGAAAGGGACTGGGACTGTTTTGCTTACATCCTATCTCCGAAGTCCAGCCCAGGGTCTGGCATATAATAAATGCTAATAAATACTTTTTGAAAGAAGGAAAGAAGTCCCAGGGGTTATAAGGGGGAAGAACTAAGAAGGGAATTTATCTTTGAATGAATAAAGTGAATATCATTCCAGGATTATGTCCTCTTTAAGTATAAATATTTGGGGTAGAAACAACAAACTCTCCTTCCCAGCTGTGTTGGCTCTGCAGGAAAAAAGGTGATAGGGTTTCCAGCTCGTACTCCAAGTTTATGTCTCAGGGGGAGGCCAATGAGACTTCAGGGCTGCCTCCTGACCACAAAGCTTTGCATAATTGATTAACTCTGCATAACTGTTTGCATATTCCTTTACTAAAGTAAATTTCACTTTCTAATTAACTCTCCAGAATTAATAAGTGCCAAAAAGCAGGATGTTTGCTGAATCTTGTGATCTGATGTGATATGGCTGGCTCCTAGAAGAGGTGTAATTGATGATCTTGAATCTTTCAGGGCATTATCAGTTCCTGAGTTTGTAAGCAGGTCTTCAAGATTAGCTCACATCTATTGTGTTTGCCGCGTGCCAGGTACTGTGCTGAGGACTTCACACATTGCCCCCTTTGATTATCTTTTTTTTATCATCACAATCACCCTAAGAATTAGCACTATAAGTATCCCCATTCCTAGATGTGGGAACTGATGCTCAAAGAGGTGAAGTCACTCACCAGAGTTGACACAGCCAGAGAACAGTAGAACCTGGTTTGAGCTGAAACAGTCCGACTCCAGATCCTGTGCCACTAAAGGCCAGGAGACTGTTGCATCTGTTTTCTTTCTCACAGGCTTTCCCATTTTCCTTTGAGCTTTCTTGTTTCTACTGTCTATATCCTAGCTCATCCTAGATCCTGCATAACACTCAGGCACTTGCCATTTATCATTCTCTTGGCAAATTTAATAAACAGCGTAAGTTGGTATACTGCAGGCACCAAAAACCAAAGCCACTGCTGTCAAGTCGATTCCAACTCATAGCAACCCAATAGGACAGAGTAGAACTGCCCCGTGGGGTTTCCAAGGCTGTAATCTTTATGGAAGTGGACTGCCACATCTTTCTGCCGAGGAGCCGCTGGCGGATTTGGAACGCTGACCTTTGGGTTAGCAGCCAATCGCTTAACCACTGTGCTACCAGAGTTCATTAGTACAGGCACAGGTCCCAGTAAATGGACCTTAGTGCCATACCACTGGTTAAGAAAGTTTTTGGCAAATCATACCACTTGCATAATGGTAGGTCATACTCACTTAACACATTGTAGGTCAGTTTGGAGAGAGATTATGTGATAAAGGTATTTTGGAGAGAGATGATATATTTTACACCAGCAGAGACATTTGGGCTGGGAGAAGCCAAGTGATAAGGGGACTTGGAATCTCAGGGGAAAAAATGCAAAGACTCTGGTTGGCAAGTCTCTGGGAAAATTTTAAGGGCAGTAAACATTTTGAAGGAGTCCATGGGTGGCGCAAATGGTTAGCACGCTTGGCTGCTAACCAAAAGATTGGAGGTTCCAGTCTACCCAGAGGTGCCTCAGAAGAAAGACCTGATGATCTACTTCTGAAAACCCTATGGAGCACAGATTACTCTGACACACAGGGGATCACCATGAGTTGGAATTGACTTGATGACAACTGGTTAAACGTTTTAAATTCAGTACATTAGTAACTTCTGAATGAGAAGTACCAGGTCCTTTGCAAGACTTAAATATAATGCACGAGCATTTGTTTGATAAGCAGGGATGAAGCCACTTCTGTCAATGCTCCTGTATTAGCAGACATATGAAAAAGACAGAAGCATGTGGAATTTTTTTGTTCAAATTGAATTTTGTATTTTGGTTTTTATTTTCAAGCAGAATGTAAAACAGTTGTTTTCTCTCTCTGTGAATACTGGGGTAAACTCAAAACAAAACCCACTGCCTTTGAGTTGATTCTGACTCGTAGCGACCTTATAGGACAGAGTAGGACTACCTAATAGGGTTTCCAAGGCTGTAATCTTTACGGAAGCAGACTGCCACATCTTTCTCCCCTAAAGCGGCTGGTGGATTCAAACCACTGACCTATCAGTTAGCAGCCAAGTGCTTAACCACTGCACCAACAGGGTTCCTTGAATACTGGGATAGGAGACTTAATAAAAAAGTATTACTAGGTTTATGCTAAAAAAAATTATCATTAATCATGACTTTTTTTTATCAGAGTATCTGGATAATCAAAGATAATCAATGTATCCAAATAATCTAATTTGACTGACGTGCAGCTATATTATAACTGTCTTCCTTTTTTTAAAAAGGCAAAATTTGTGGATGTTGTAGACTTGGCAATAAAACTTTGAACAAGTTTGTAGCATCACACAGTTGATTTTGAGTTAAATGAATAATTTGAAGTTTTAATAACACTGGAGAAGTGGGTCTATGCATGTAAATTGAGAGAGAAAAGAAAATTAATACTGATTTTTTTTATCCTCTTGTAAATAATGTGAATACCCAGAAGATGTTAGAAGAGCCTAAGCATTCAGAAAGAGAGAAAGGGAATAAAATAACCTTTTTTTTTTTTCTTTTAGGGAAGATGGATTGGGGTGGCATTGGATAAAATATTCAGGATAACATAGTTTCTAATGAAAGAGAAAAAGTTCCCAGAATATTGTATGAATATTGTGCAGGGTGCTAATTATCTAAGAAAAAGAATTTTTTTAACTATAAACCCATTGCCGTCGAGTTGATTCCAACTCATAGTGACCCTATAGGACAGGGTAGAACTGCCCCATAGGATTTCCAAGGAGCGGCTGGTGTATTCTAATTACCGACCTTTTGATTAGCAGCCAAGCACTTAACCACCGCACCACCAGGGCTCCTTTAAACCATAAGGAGATTTTTTTGTTAATTGAGATAAGCAAGGGACTGTGGATATTACAACTGACCCTCCTTTTCAATCTAAGGAAAAGAAACCCTTGAATAAACCCAAATGACTGTGGCTGGTAAAATCACCTAGTAAGTAATCATAGTCATGTAATGAGCAGAAATAGTGTTAAAGAAAATAAGTAGAAGGAGCTCGGGAGCAATGATCACTGGGGGCTTAGAAACAGCTTAGATAATACTTATATTGAAGAGCTTAGACCTGAAAGATTTGCATTTATGTTGTTTCTTTGGCAACAAAACTGACAGTACTGTAGGCTCTTTCTTCTTTGAAAGCAAAATCTCCCTCTCCCCCAATTATATATAGATAGACTGTATACTCAAATCATTGCTGAAAATTTAGAGAGCCTGTCTATAAATGGGAGCCCTGGTGGCACAACGGTTAAGCACTTGGCTGCTAGTCTGAAGGGTTAGCAGTTCGAATCCACCAGCCACTGCTTGGAAATCCTATGGGGCAGTTCTGCTCCATCCTGTTGGGTCACTATGGGTCGGAATGGACTTGAAGGGCAATGGTTTTTTTTGTCTATAAATGTGTGTGTGTACATTGATTATCCCTGGTGATTAATATATTTTTAAAATAATTTTCTATGTTTTTTTGTATTTTCTGAATGTTTGGAAAATGCAGGCACGCACACGAGCCGAAAGGTTGTCTGTTGGAACCCACCCAGAAGTGCCTTGGAAGACAGGCCTGGTGATCTGCTTTTAAAGGGTCACAGCCTTGAAAATCCTGTGGAACAGTTCTATTCTGTACACATGGGGTCACCATGAGTTGGAACCACTAGACGTAACTAACGACAGACTCCAGCTCCCACGCTCTTCACTGGGCTAACTCTTATTCTTCATGGTAACCTTCTTTTTTTATACAGAGTTAAACGCACTGGAAATTGGATTACAAAAAAGTAGGCTTCATTTTTCAGTAATGCTGTCATTTATTATGTGTCTGTTGGGGGCCAGGCCCCTTGCTAAGGACCATTCATGTTTTTTCCTAATATTCCTGGCTGGCAGGCCACATCCCGCACTTTAGAAAAGATGGAACCAGGGCTGAGAGTAAGGTACAAGTCAGAGCCAAGATTGGAAATTGTGTCTGTCTCTCTGTCATAGATCACATTGTTGCTTCTTTGTTGTGACTCTCTAGGACATTGCCATGGATAAAGGGGTGAAATCTCAACAGAGCCTTTAGAGGAAGAAATCGCAGCGCATGCTAAAGATTAACAAGACCCTGTTAGACTGGAAATATTCATGACATGACCTAGTCTTAAATACCTTTAAGTTAAAGAGGTCTCTGAGAGATTGTGCAAGATCTCTGAGGGATAAGTGTTTAAAATCCCACAAGGATTAGTCTTATGTTACATGTATATGGGAGAGCTGAGTGCTCTTGGTGTAGAGGGAAAAATTAACCTTTAATAAGGTTTCTGGTCTGTGAGGAGGAACTCTGCCCAACGTTAACAGTTGGTTAGTTCAGAAAAAAATCAAGAAATGTGACTCAAGTTTTTTTAAGTAGGTGAAATATGATGTGCTAAACCCTTAAAGAATTGAGAGGTTGATTATTTTGGTGCAAAGGGTTAACTTTAGGATTAGGGAATCTAGAAATCTGGAAAGTTAAATTTAAATTTCTCTTCCCTGCACCACTTGATTCAATTCAACAGATACTTTTCCAGGCTGAATGGAATCATGAGCCTTGTAGGAAACTCTTGACCTTCTTTAAATGATGACATTGTGGCCAGTTTTATAAATATAATTTATGCTTGAATCAGAAGACCACAAGCCAGATTAATTTTATAGTGCCTAAGGGAAGTCAGTTGGTGGAGAACTGGTTTCTCTGCCTCTTAGCAGCAGTGGAAATGACCCACTTGTACCATGAGTTTCTAATGTTTTTGAGTTATCTAAATGTTTTAGTGTTCCCTGCCTTATAATTTTAAACTGTAGGCATATTTTTTTGATAATTTTTGTTCATATGTTGCTTAAAAAATTCAACTAAGCCCAACTAAAATCCAGAACATTTTGTACTGCTGCTTCTTATTAAGGTTGTTTAGGCATTGGTGGGTGATATGAGAACAGTTTGAGAATTTTGGTTCTCATAAATCAAAATAGTATTAGATGACAGTTTTTATATTGTTTCAAATAATGATTTAAATTCATTTGTAGTTGCTATCCACTTTAGAATGGAGTTAACTCTGATTTAAAACTTGATATTTGATGACTTGGAGTTTTAAAGTACAGTAGACAATATATAGGGAGAATGGCTTATAAGATATATTTGCTTGTGTGCATTTCTCTTCATATCACTAGGTTAAGCCACAGAGGAGAAGTAAAATTCTGGGGCTCTAAGGCTGTTCACCCGGTGTCTCCTGGAAGAGCTCCTTCAGAAATGTCTGGAAATTGTTAGGGCTGCTTGGGTTGGTAGCTGTGGCCAAAGCAGTGCATATAAGGACGCACAGAATAAAAAATTTCAAAACGAGTAAGGAATGTGGGGATAACCGAGAAGGGTCCCCTACTCTCCACCCCCAGTAGGAGCAATGTATTTGTAGCATTTTTCTTGGAGAAAGCTGTATGTTACTCTAGTTCAGTCACTGATGAAGACAACATATGGTTAGTTTTATGAGGACTTAGTGACAGATGGTGACCTATAGGCTAATTATGCAGTGGGCAAGATTCTTTAAACAAACCACTGTGATAGTTACGTGGCCCTTTCTCCTGAGCTAGACAATCTGGACTGTTTATTGTCATGCTAGGTAAACATGTACCAGGTGAGTGGGGAAAAGGTGCTGCATGAGGAAAGTATATTTACAACATATTTTCATCTCCATATTCATGGTACTGGCTAAAAGAAAAGAAGGAAGTCAAGACGTTAAAAGGGAGTACAGTAAAACCTGAGCTTGTGCTAGGATTGCATTATTTTGGATAGATAATTTTGTGGATAGTAGAGGGTTTTCCCTATTACACATCAACATTTTTCTTTTAATTGCTTTGCATGAAACTCTCTCTGAAGTCTTCCTAGCCCTCTTTAAGCATAATGCCCCAAACGTAAGTAAGCTTTTCGGATAACTGTGTCAGGCAGGCTTCCACCTCCGAGCCATTGCACCTGCTTTTTCATCTCTCTGGAGTGTTTTGTTCCTGCATATTTCATGGTTCAGTTCTTCACTCACCTGAGATCTTTGAAATTGCATCCACTTCTTGGCATTCTCTATCCCTCTCCTTGACTTTAGTTTTGTTCATTATGCTCTTCATTTATTATATTTTTGTCTTTTTTACTTATCTCTTTCCTTATTATTTTATGTACCTCCCTCTCCCCTAATGTAAGCTTTATGAGGGCAGGGATCTTAGTCTGTCCTCCACTGTGACCTCGGCCCCTGGACCAGTTCCGGCACACAGCAGCATTTAAATATTTGCCAAAGTAATTAATAAATTATGACTCTAATCTGCAAACTCTGCCACAACATAGGCATTGTTCTCCCTAGTTTGTAGACTGAGTTAGATGCCCCTCGCATGTACTGCTCCTGTGCTTAGAGTTGTAGTGTTTCTCTCACTAGATTGCAATTGCCTTTTCTGGTCTGTCTCCCCCACGAGACTATCATGTCCATGACAGCAGATATTTTGGAGGTTCGTCGTCGTGTTCACAATGCCTGGTAATACTTATTGGCAATTACTATTGAATGTATGGGCAAACTAGTTCACCAGGAGAAATGGTCACTGCCCTGGGCTGTTTTCTTTACAAAGTCCTGTGAGGTAGACGGTTTCATGCCCATATTACAGAGGTTCAGCTGAGAGAAGCAGCCATGATTTATACCCAGATTTGTCCGACATCAAGGCTGTATCAGTAGTTCTCACTCTTTTCAAACATAAGAACAACCTTTCCAGTATTATGCAGTTTTACTTACCTGATTGAGAAACTGTATGATAAAAATACAGTCGTAAGTTTAGCAGTGCTTTTAATTAATGCTTTTTGTTGTCGTTGTTAAGTGTAGTGACGTCTGCAAGGGGGCAGCGGTGGTTCAGTGGTAGAATTCTTGCCTTCCATGTGGGAGACTTAGGTTCGATTCCCGGCCAGTGCACCGTATGCTCAGCCACCTCCCATCCCTCCGTGGAGGCTTGCATGTTGCTATGATGCTGAACAGGTTTCAGAGAAGCTTCCAGACTAAGACAAGGAAGAAAGGCCTGGTGATCTACTTCCAAAAATCAGTCAACGAAAACCCTATGGATCACAACAGTGGATCTGCAGCTGAACATGGGGATGGTGCAGGAATGGGCAGCATTGTGTTATGTTGTGCGTGGGGTCACCATGAGTCGGGGCCAACTTGAGCTAACAACAACAACAAACGTCTATAAATTTGAAAAATAGTTGAAACTGTGCATGGGAAGACTTGTTTGTGACAATGCTTGGTGCTGAGTTGCCGGCCCCTTGCAGTAACTCTGTGGCCCGCTGGTGGCCCTGGGCCCACTTGCCCACCACCTCTGCACACCCCTGCGCAGCCTCGCCTCCAAGAGTGGCTGCACACCTCCGGTTGGCTTAGTTCTTCACACTAACTACCCTTTGTGAAGTTATGTCTGCTGCTTTGCTGCCAGTTTTCACTCTTGTCTGTGGAGCTTGTGCCCAGCCCCTTTTCCCACTTGGGAAATCTAGCCTTGGGTTTGAAAGCCAGACAGTCAAGCGTGCCAGAACTTGTTAGGATGAGTAAAATGAAAAGGTGGGCTCTCCGGGAGCTGCGGGAACTTATACTACGTGGGATTTGTTATGTCGTGTTTGTAACTGATTCTCAGGACTTCTCAGGGCTGGTAAGATGTGGGACTGCTGTGAGGCTCTGGCAGTCTTACACGCAGCCAGTCTCAGTTCCGTAGGAGGTGGGTTGTGGACATAAGGGACCCTTATGAAAGAGTGGAGAGGAAGAAATGAGTGGTGAGGTGAAAGAGCATTGACCTGCTCAAGGGCATAAGTGAGACCAGTACTCAAGGGGAAGGTCTGATTCATGGTGATACTTCCTTAATCCCCTCTCCCTCTGCCTAAGATGCCCTGGTTCTGAGCTGGTTCAGACACTGCGTTGTCTCTTTTCATGCACCTATTTTTCCCTTCTGCCCCTGCTAAGGACTGATATTTCCAGTCAGGATTTACCTTTACCCTTTCCAGTTGCTGCTGAGTTGACTCTGACTCATGGAGATGCCATGTGTGTAAGAGTAGAACTGTGCTCTGTAGGGTTTGCAATGGCTGGTTTTTGTAAGTAGATTGCCAGGCCTTTCTTCCAAGGCTCCTCTGGGTAGACTCTAACCTCCAACCTCTCAGAACCATTTGCACCACGCAGGGACTCATATATATGACCTATACATAGATAAATTTGGGGTACAAATAAGATGCTCTGGTGGACGATAGCATTTCCACTAGAGGGAAATGGTGGTGTTTTGTTTTTATCACAAATTACAGCTGGAACTGAGGTTAATGCAGGAGTCTCTGGCCTACTCCTGCCTAGCCATTTGCCTTCAAGCCGTTTGCCACCATTATCACCTTTTCTTCATGATTTGGTTGAAAAGCCAACACAGAAATGTGAAATATCACTGTTTCTCCACCCATCCATCAGTCCACTCATTCATCTGACCATCTCATCATCCCTTAACTTTTCCAGAAAGGATTAGGTATGGCTTACAAAAATATATATCTAGTTTAAGGAGTCATACTGAGGTAGTGGCTATGAGGTTAAGCTCTGGAGTCAGAATGCCAAAGAAGCACTCAATAAATGTTTGCTAATTTTGTATTAGCTATTACCTGATGCGTAGTGGTTAAGAGCTCGTCTGCTAACCAAAAGGTTGCAGTTCAAATCCACCAGCTGCTCCTTGGAAACCCTATGGGGCAGTTCTACTCTGTCCTATAGGGCCGCTATGAGTCTGAATCGATTCGAAGGCAGTGGGTTTGGGTTTTTTAAAAATTACTATTACAATTTTTGTTTTTGTTTTATTGTTATTTTTAAGTAAATTAGGACAATGTGAAGGGAAAATAAGGGGTAAAAGGAATGCTTTACAATGGTAGGAGGTTGAACTTGCTGAAAGTAAGCTCATTAGCCAGTGCAAAAAAGGGAAGTATGATCAGCCTCATGTAACAGAAATCATAGATCAAAACCAAACCTGTTGCAGCAACTCTATGTGTTACAGAGTAGAACTGCCCCATAGAGTTTCTTGGGTGTAATCTTTGTGGAAGCAGTTCGCCAGGTCTTTCTTTGATGGAGCCATTGGGTGGGTTTGAACTGCCAACATTGAGGAACATTATAGGAAACTGCTCTAAAAATTCTTTATTGTATTTTAGTATATTTAAGTAGGAATTTTGCTAAAGGTGTTTCCCACGTTACCACATAGCATATATTTTATAAGGCCCTATGATATCTGTAGGAGCCTAGGTGGTGCAAGCCATCTGCGATCAGCTGCTAACCTGTATGTGTGTGGTCTTTAAGTAGGCAATGCCTTATGGATTTGGTTTTTGGCCTAAGTGGTAGATGTTTGCCTTTTCATGGGCCGTCACAGATCTGGCTTCTACCTTTATTTTATTATTGGTAATTTCTACACATGTTGCTGCAGTCAGTCAGCTAAGATCATATTTTCCAGTCCTCTTGCTGTTTCTTTTTTACCACTTAGATGATGAAACCAAAATCCATTGCCACTGAGTCGATTCCAAGTCATAGCAACCCTACAGGATGGGAGTAGAGCTGCCCTAAAGGCTTTCCAAGGATCAGCTGATGGATTTGAACTGCTGACCTTTTGGCTAGCAGCTGAGCTGTTAACCACTGCGCCATCAGGGCTCCAATGAAGGGAAGTAAAATTAGGTGTGATCTGATGTCTGATTTAAAATCAACATTTCCATGGATTCCAAAAAACCAAGAAGGTGAAGAGTAACATTGATTCTTCTCTTTAATGATTTATCTCTTTGGGCTGATAAAGTTTAGTTCCCCCCTCTGTGGTGTTCATTATGTTAAATGTTTCTGTTGTACTCTCTGCATACCCCATTGTTGTTGTTAACTGCTGTGGAGTTGGTCCCTGACTCATGGTGACCCTGGTTCAGACCATTGTACCCCATCACAGCACCTTCTATATTTACCAAAGTGGTAAATTGACTTGTCCTTTAATACCGCTAGACTGTAAACTCCTTGAAGGTAGGGATCTTTGACTTTGCATCCCCAGTGATTGGTACAGTAATATCTGACACATTGTAGACACCCGGTAATTCTTTGTAAATGGAATGGTGTCACCATTGGCATAATGGATACTGTTACGATCCCAGCCAGTCATTGGATGGGATATTCTTCTAGTGTCATCTCAAATGAGCATGTTTCAAACCAAATCCAGGTTCAGCAAACCTTCTTCCCTGTCTTTACAAGTGGGAACCTCACTCTGCGTCCCTGAGATAGAAATTCTTAGTCATCTTTACTTTTCCTTTAATACCTTAAGTTTCTCTTGCTTTTCTTCTTCCTTTCCATGGAGCTCTGATGGTGCAGTGATTAAGTGCTCAGCTGATAACTGAAAGGTCAGTGGTTCAAACCCACCAGCTGCTCCTCAGGAGAAAGATGTGGCAGTCTGCCTCTGTAAAAATTTACAGCCTTGGAAACCCTCTGGGGGCAATTCTACTCTGTCCTATCAGGTTGCTGTGAGTCGGAATCGACTTGATGGCAGTGGGTTTGGTTTTTGGTTTTCCATGTCTGCTGCCACTACTCTAGTTTACACTGTGGGTCACCTTACATTTGTGGCCTGTGAACTAGCCTGGCTGACTCCAGCCCCCCTTGCTTCCCAGCCACCCTGCACTGAGGCTTCCTCCAACATCTCTTTCATTAGGTCGCCCTGTAGATGGTCAGGGTGGGCTTTCCCAAGAAGTTCTGCAGTCCAGTGTATTAATGGGCATCCTTGGTCCCTTGGTGACCCTCAGCCCTGTAGGTTCAGAAAGTGATTTTAGGAGCACAGCAAGAGCTGATCTTTCCATCAAGTTAACCCAGTTCAAGAAGTGGATATAGAAAACCAGATTGCCAGTTTACTGACTTTAAATGAGAATAGAACTGTTTCTATTTCTGTTTCATAGCCTGAGATTCTAGTGTGGGAACAACCAGCATGCTTTCTCTTCCTGTAGGCAGACCTGTGTGGGAAGCCAAATCACAATCAGATGCTTACTTGGCTAGTATGGAACAAAAACAAAGAGAAGTCAAGTGTCAAATGGCATCAGGTTAAGTCCCAAGAGTTCATTTTACAGCAAGGAGGCTTGCCAGTGGGAATACCCGAGTGAGTTGGCTTCAGCTGCCTGCATCCTTCTCTGCTTGGGGCTGACTTTGCCAGCAGGTACTGAATTCTCCAAGGACCAAGAATGCCACCCGTGGTCCTCTCTCCCCTGTACATTACTCAGAGGGCGATGCCATTGCTGGTCTGTTTGGATCTCTGCTTTTTTCTGCTTTCAAGTCTGACCAAGCCCCTTCTGACTGACATCCTTTCCCCTAGATTTGTTAGGACTTTCAATTTTATAGACCTTGAGGATGCTTCTCTAGGATGACTTTGCAGATCTTCGCTTTTAAAGTTTAGCTCTGAGAACAATATTACTTCTCTGATTTTGAAGCCTTGCCATCAATAGCTTCTTTACTCAAAAACCCTTTAAGCACCCTGACTCCTGTTGCCGTAAGTCTGACTTTCTCTGTCTAGTTTCCAAGGCCCTCTGTCCCCTCCTAGAGCTCTCCAGCCTTATTTTCTACTCTCCCCACTGGGGAATAAGAGGCCTGGACCAGAAACCCCAGTGTAAGTCATTTGGCTTCTGGTTTCTGAGCTCTAAAATCCTATATTGTCTACCTCATAGAATTGTTGTGAAGGCCAAATAAAGCGATGCATGTTCAACTATTTACTAGTGCAAGATTCTGCATAGGTGAGGTGACTCCTTTTTAAGTTGTTATATACTGAAGGTCCCTGGGTCGCACAAAAAAGGAGCCCTGCTCTCACAGTGGTTAAGCACTCAGCTGCTAACCGAAAGGTCAGCCGTTCAGACCCTATGGGGCAGTACTACTCTGTCCTGTAGGGTTGCTGTCAGTCGAAATCAGCTTGATGGCAGCAGGTTCGTTTTTTTGGGGTGGTACAAATGGTTTACTCTCAGCTACTAACTAAAAGGTTGGTGGTTTCCACAAGAACTTTACATACATTATTTCATTGCAAATCACCTTTGAAATAGGTCCTGTTATCTGTTGTTGTTGTTAGTTTCTGTCAAGTCGGCTCTGACTCCTGCCAACCTTACGTACAACAGAATGGAACGTTGCCCGGATTGATTTTAACATCATGACTTGGCTGTGGTAGGCACATGCATTTAAATCAAAAGTTCCACAAAAACTTTCTCTTTTTATGTTAAAAATAATGCATATTTTGATCCATTTAATTGATTTTTACTACTCACTATGGGAGGCTAGAGTCCCTGGGTGGGGCAAATGGTTAAGTGCTCAATTACTAACCAAAAGGTTGGCAGTTCAAACCCAACCAGAGGCCTTCGAAGAAAGGCCTTCCAAAAGGTTACGACGACCCTGATGAAGCACAGTTCTACTATGCACACATGGTGTTGTAATGAGTCAGAATAGACTCCATGGTAGCTAATATGGGAGGCTACCCACAGTTTGGAAAAGAAAAAAAATACTAGCCTAGAAGACAAGCTGCTTGAGGGAGGGAGTGTATTTCATACTTCTACATCCTCACAGTCCTAACAGGTTACAGAAAAGCTTAGTCGATTCTGTTGATGTATTTTCGGCTGGGGGTTGGGTGGGAGATGTCTGCCAACTATATCGTTCTTCACTGGGTGCCAGTTTGCAAGAATTGGCCAATGAGACCCTGGAGAAGCCAGTGTCTGTGCAGCTCAGGAGCCTGCACCCCCTGGAAGACGTCACTCCGGGTCCCCTGCACTTGGCCGTGTAGGCTGCAGCACAGCTGTTTCTGCCACAATCGACCACAGTATTTGATTCCTCCACTTCAGGCCAAGGCACGTTTGTTGGCCAGGGGTCTGTTCTGTATTGGGTTGTGAACCTCTCATCCTGCTCCTGCGTGCTTTGCCTCTGCCCGGGGCCACACACCCACCTGTCCCATCTCAGTTTGCATCATGTTTTCCCCGATACACTGGTGGTGACAGGGTCCTGCGGCTGCAGAGCACAGCTCGGCTGCATATATACTGCCCGCCTCCCTCGCCAGCATCCAGGCTTCCTGTGTAAAAGCCTCTTACATACTCAGGCGGGAGAAAACAAGCCTGCCGCTTGTGGTGTCTTAGCACCAATTTGTCACCCACTTCACTCTTCTCTGGCCCTCTGCTTCTCTGCTGTATGGTAGCTTTCTTTCCCATAGCTGTTCCAGCTGGGCTCTGGCCTGACATTGGAATCACATGTTTTGGCTCTAGCCTTTGGCATTATTCTCAGGGTTGTCAGCATACATCCTCACTGCCATCTTTTTCTGATGCAAAGGTATTTTCATTAATAGATGTTTTTTTCCTGTGAGACTTGTTTGGGCTGATGTTTTCCCCTCTGAGGCTTTTGCATGCCAAGTAAAAGACGGATTTCTAGCCACTTCCGAAAGAATGCTGGGGCTCCCCTCTGTGCTTAGCACAATCAGCACAGATAACTATTGTTTCTGTTTCTGTTTCTCTTATGTTAAATGTTACTGGGCTGCTCTTGACCCTAGAAAGAATCTAGAATTGTAAGCATGGGTTATGTGCATTTGTCTTTCAGGATTTAGAGTAAGGGAAACTCTTTCTACCATTCCCTACAACAGACCTAGCCAGCAGCTGTTGCCTCGCCTTACTTCTCATTTCCCTTCCACATGTACCTGTGATGCTGTCTGCCTATTCTCACTTAATCCAAAGAACTTTCCTTCATGTTTCCTTTTGGCTTCTAGTTGTTCACTTGGCTTTTTATCCAAGCCTGTATTAAATTGCTTCACGATTTCCTGTCTGGAAGGCTTTGGCATAGAATCGCTCACAGAAAAGTGTTGTTTTTTGTGATTGGACCACTTCACTGCGGCAGCATCTGTTTCTGCCCCAACTGGGCTTGCAGGTGAGGCATGTGCTCTGGGCTAGTGGAAAAGGAGTGAACACAGGACCCACGCTGTCTGTTGGCAGCTGTGACTCACTCGGCTGAGATGCTGCTTCTCCGACTTTGAAATAGCCCCAGAAGTCCTCAGCTCCTTGTGATGAGGGCTATAAAATGCCAGGCAAATTTCCAGTCCCTGTAAGAAGTACATATAATTCCATTTTAAAGTAGGTTGGATTTAATACAGAGCAATGGAATTAGATGTATATGGATGACATCACATCAGCGACAGTATCTTTCATCATTACTCTTTTCAACAATTCAGTTTCAAGAGGATTAAATGAATTTAGGAAATCTGTGTATGGGAACAGGAGCCCTGGTGGTGCAGTGGTTAAGTACTTGGCTCCTAACTAAAAGGTTGACGATCTGAACCCACCAACTGCTCCACGAGAGAAAGATGTGGTAGTATGCTTCTCTAAAGATTACAGCCTCGGAAACCCTATGGGGCAGTTCTGCTCAGCCCTGTAGAGTCACTATGAATTGGAATCGACTCAACAGCAACTTTCTTTTTTTTTTAAATAGGAAAAATTTCTCAACTAGTAATTGTGGCATCTACTGTGTATCTGTTCCTATTCAGTCGTTTGTTGTTGTTGGTGTTGGTTGTCATTGAGTTGATTCCTATTCGTGGTGACCCCATGTGTGTCCGACTAGAACTGTGCTCCATAGAGTTTCCATTGGCTGATATTGTACAAGTAGATTGCCAGGGCTTCTCTTTCAAGGTCCTTCTGGATAGACTCGAACTCCAGCCTTTCCATTAGACACCTAGTACGTTAACCATTTGCTTCATCCAGGGACTCCTCAATCCTTTAAGACTCCGCAGAATAGGATGAAAAGTCCCTCAAAAATTTTCTTATAAAATCATAAGAGCAGGATATCTGATCTGCATGGAGGTATATTAGGAAGGGATCAGATAAAGATGCTTTCTAAAATCCCGTTACAATGCTCACCAGTTATATGAAGATACAAGTATATAAGTATTTTAAAATTTTATTGACATATGGGAATTGGATGTTCCAGTGATTTTAATTAAAAAAAAATTATTGCACAAGTGGAAAAAAAATCTAAGTGCCTAAAGGAAAAATGCCCTACTCATGGAAACCCTGGTGGTGTAGTGGTTAAGAGTTATGGCGGCTAACCAAAAGGTTGGCAGTTCGAATCTGCCGTCCTTGGAAACTCTATGGGGCAGTTCTACTCTGTCTTGTAGGGTCACTATGAGTAGGAATTGGCTCAACGGCAACGGGTCATGCAAACAGTCCCCTTGTTCACAGCTGTCACAAAGGACATGATGCACCCCATTATTGTGCAGGGTGCAAAGTTCATGAGAAGCAGGTTTGTAAGTGGCAGGTAGTGGGAATGTGATTTATGTTCCATGAAAATCCATTCAGCAGTTGTAACACTTTCAGGGAATCTGATGCTTAAGGGAGCCATTGTCTGTAACATTCAGGGTGAGGACAAAAAGGCTTCAGTTGCCGAAAGGTGCTGGTTTGGGATAGTGATATCCTGTCTCCTTTCCCAGTAAGGACAGGAACACAATTGTCTAGGGTTTTTAAAAGAAAAAAGCTTTTGTCTTTTTTTCATTTAGTTACAATGGAAATTAAAGTAGAACCTTACAGTATAGGAATATGGTCTATTTTAGTGTCAGGACCCAAGCAAATGGAAGAAGTTAAATGGGATGCCTCGTTAAAAAATACGTGAAATTCATCTACCCTCCTTTAAATTTTGAGAGAACAAATCCAAAGTGACTTTTGAGGTTAGGTGTGGGAAGCAGTAATTAATAATGGAATGAAAGAACTCAAAGTGAGATTAACTTAGATCACCTGTATTTAGCTTCTGTTGATGTTATTTTATTAATCTAAGTTAGCTTCCAGAATTACGTTTATCAAAATGTAGGAGAACAATGATCAAGCTTTTTTTTTTTTTGTTTATATTTTCACAGTAGACCATTATTATTATTTATGTGACTCGTAGAAAATAATAGTGGGATTTTACACAGGGAGAGATATTTATGGTTTTAAATATTTTATTCATTTTGAGGAGAAATTTAATGTTATTTTTGAAAAGTTTGATAGAAATATAGAATTTACTCTATGGAAAAACAAATTACGTACATCATTTAAGTTTCTAACACCTTTTATTGACTTTTATGTAATTTCTATTGAAAGCCTTGAAGACAGTGATAACAGAAGGAGAAGAAAGTAAGTGAAATTGCTGCCTATTCCTTCAATATAGTGTAATAACTGTATTCCACTTAATTTTGTCGTATCAAACATTTTTGAGTATTTACTTTGTGTCAGGAAGTTCTTACTGGTCTTAGGTTTTGTGAAGCTTATACTTTAACATAGGTTTTCTCAACCTCAGCACTACTGACATTTTGTGCTGGAGAGTTTTTTGTAGTGGGACCTGTCCTGTACATTGTAGGCTGTTTATCAGCATCTGTGGTCTCTACCCATTTAATACCAGTAACGCGCATTCCCCCAGTTGTGACCTTCTCCAGATATTGTCACATGACCCTTGGGGGAAAAGGTCATCCCGGTTGAGAAGCATTACAGTCATGCTGCATAATGTTCATTCGGGCAACATCCGAACACATGTAAGTCCGTGGTCGCATAAATTCAGAAATCCCGGTCAGAGGACAGGACATAGATACACTGAAACATCTTTAACATAATAATACAGTAATAATAATAATAATGTTTTGACGCGTGTCACAGAGTAGTGCCCATTTGTTATTACGAACCATTGTATGTACCTCGAATTTTTATGTAATAGGCTTTATAGGGGTTGGTTCTTAACTATGGGTTGTACGTAAGTCGAACATTCGTATCCTGGGGGCTGCCTGTAGATAATATGATGTTCACAGTGTCCAAATCACATAACATCCCATTTCACAGAATGTACTGTAGATGTTAAGCGACGCATAACTGTAGTTTGACACAGTTCATCTTGCTGTGACTAAGTAGTGTAGAAAGAAATACACCAGCAATCTGTGCCATTACAGGTGTTGTTCAATTACTTATGTTTATTTCTAGTTTTAGAAAAGCAGTTTGAACATTCCCTGAAGTGATTCTTATTCTATTCTTATAATTCTTGAAAGCAATTTTTGGAAGGCCAGAGGAAAATTGTTAACTGTGTACATAGGAATGTATACGTGTATTGGTATTTTCATCATTGTCATCATCATTTTACAAGGAGATTGGAGCCCACAAGCCTGTGAACCAAAGGAATTGTGATATCTCTGAGAGAACAAGGGGATTATTTTCTTTAGACTCCTGATTTTCCCATTATGAACAGAATCTTTGAAACCATGAAAGCCTTAGAGGTTAATAAAATTGTTGAGATCTTAACTATAGAGGATGTAAGATTTTTTATAGATTGGTTTTAAAATGAAGCCCCATCTACCCAAAACGGATTTGCTTTGTTCCTCTTCTCCCTCACCACCCCAGCACTAGACTATAAATGCCATGAGGGCGCTAGGTTTGTTTTATTCACTGCTATATCCCCAGAGTCTAGAATAGTTTGTAGTACTTATTTTCAAAGATCACAAACTCCTTGAATGTACGGGTTTGTCATTCACTTTTTAACAAATATTTAATGAACAGTGCTTTGGAGACATATGCTGAACAAGATTGATAAAGACCCCTGCCCTCCTAGAGCATTTAGTCTATTCAGTATCAAATTCAACTTTATTTTTTTGTGTGTGTGCTTACTGTTTAGAAGCAATTCAGTATACTTTTTGTGGGATGAAAAAATTAACAGCAGACTTAAACACTCTCCCTATGGTAAATTTATTATTCATTTTCAGGAAGTCACAATAATTTAAGTGAAGTATTTTACAGTTCCTGGGGAAAACTTGAGGGATGAGAATCTACCCTGTTCTTCTTTAGGCTTTGAAAAAGTCTGCTTATAAGTCATTCTCTTCATTGCTAATAATAACACCAGTGGGGAGAAACTTGAAGAAAGAGACATTTGTCACCAAATGGTAAGTTAGCAGCATGTCTTCTTATCTGCGTTGGAACACGTAGTTAATAAGTGGCATTTGGACTAAATCTGATTAGAGTTTAGAGTCTTTGGGGACAACAAATATGTTTCTGCCTAGAAATACTGCTTTTTCCACTTTTAAGATGTTTTAGATTAGAAAACGATTAATTTTAAGGGAATATCTGTCTTTTGAAAGGATTGGTTGTATGTTAGTAGAAATTCTTCAGCGATGTGACATCCCAGGAGGAGAAAAATATAAAAACAGCTCAATACAGTCAGTCAGTTCATTCAGCATCGAAGAAAAATAACAAACTGAAACTGGTTGTTGGTTTTCTTGTAGGCTGTAACAGTTGGTTGACTCAAATTTTACTTTCAACCAATTGTGAAAATTTAGCCTTGATATGGGGAATACCTGAATGTTCAGGTTCTATGTGAAGATACAGGGGATATGAGATGTAGCTATGGCTTGTCTATAGTTAGAGTTTTTGCAAATAGAGAAGAGCTTTTGGAGCTTACTTAACATGTTTTGAAGTATTTCTATCCATTGATTATTAAAGTAATTCTAGCAAAATTGTGATCTAATGATAGTAAAAAAAAACAAAAAACAAAAAAAACCCTGAAAAACCAAACCCACTGCCATTAAGTCAATTCTGATTCATAGTGACCCTATAGGACAGAGTAGAACTGCCCCATAGGGTTTCCAAGGAGCAACTGGTGAATTTGAACTGCTGACCTTTAGGTTAGCAGCCATAGCTCTTAACCACTGTGCCACCAGGGCTCCAAAAGAAAAAAAAAAAAGCCTCCTTAAAATAGTAATCAAGCAAATAGAATGTGTAAGTAATATTTTAGCAAATTTAAAGGCCTAAACTCTCTTATGCCCTCTTACTCACCAATTTCTTTATTATTCTGTTTTTACTCATATTTATAAATTCTCCTTTCTTTCTGGATAAGGACAGATGTAATTTTTTTTCTTCAGTATAGTATCACCCCATTAGACTGTTGAGCCCATCAAGTCGGTTCCAACTCATAGGACAGAGTAGAACTGCCCCTAGGAGCTGCTGGTAGATTTGAACTGCTGACCTTTTGGTTAGCAGCCGAGCTCTTAACCACTGTGCCACCAGTGTGCCTGGTCATGTTTAGCCATTTGTACTATGTCTAAAGTTGTTCTTTATGATTTCTGAGTTTGGGAGATTGGGAAGGGAGATACTTTCCTGATGGAACTTTTGCTAAATCAGTGATGCTTTTTAGCCGTAATGAATATGGAGGGACATTGTCTTACCCTCTTTCCTGA
The DNA here is from genome assembly GCF_000243295.1 of Trichechus manatus latirostris. NCBI lineage: Eukaryota > Metazoa > Chordata > Mammalia > Sirenia > Trichechidae > Trichechus > Trichechus manatus. Next base: position 848,779 of record NW_004444227.1, on the reverse strand, counting down.
TGCTGGTTGAATCCTTTTTTCTTTTATCTCTGTATTACTGCATTGAGTTCCTGGGCGGCACAAATGTTTAAGTGCTTGGCTGCTAACTAAAAGGTTGGAGATTCGAAGCCACCCAAAGGCACCTCAGAAGAAAGACGTGGTGAAAGATCACAGCCTTGAAAACAGTTCTACTCTAAAAGACATGGGGTTGCTGTGAGTCAAAATCGACTCCACAACAACTGATTTGGTTTCTTAATACTACATCACATTCTGAGAAGGGAACATGTAAGCCAGAAAGAGTACAGGCTTGGAGCAACAAAGCCTGGGTTAAAATTCTTCTCTGCCACTGCTGGAGAAAGTTATTTTTCACTGCTGAGTCAGTTTCTTTGTTGTAAAAATGGGAATGATAGAAATAGCTGCCCCATAGGTGCTGGGGACATTAAATGAGAAAACTTACTAAGTCCTAGCACAAGGTAGTCAGACACTTTTGTCCCTGGTTATGTCCCATTGCTAAAGAAAAGGAATTAAAGTTTTCAATTTGTTGTCTGAATGACAGCCTGAAAAATCTACTTAGTTCTCAGACTCTGACCTCTTCACCAAGGAGCCCTGGTGGTGCAGTAGTTAAACAGTTGGCTGCTACCCGAAAGGTTGGTGGTTTGAACCCACTAGCTGCTCCGTGGGAGAAAGATGTGGCAGTCTGTTTTGTAAAGATTTACAGCCTTGGAAACCTTACGGGGCAGTCCTACTCTCTCCTACAGGGTTGCTGTGAGTCGGAATCCACTCAAGGCAGTGGATTTGGTGTGGTGGCCTATTCACGATATGGTCGGCTTGCCCACATTCATTTCAAGTGACGCCACTCTGCTCCGAGGCATAGTGAGAATAAGCAGGTGATCATAAAGGTGGAAGTAGAAGCTAGAAAAAGTTAAAGCTGAATATCAGAATTAAAAAACTGCTCTCTGGAATGTTCAGATAATAAGGGGGAAAAAGCTTTAAAGGCACTTTGAAATATTCCACATATGTTAATCAAGGACCTCAAAAGCCACAGATCTGGCAGAGTTAAACACCTCTCTAAAGTTCCAACCCATTAAAATCGCTGGTGGGGACTGTGGGTGTTAGCTGGAAGCTGTGCACAAACCATTTACCCTCATTTCTCTGGAACTTTTAAAACTTTCTGCTGAATAACCTCTACTCTTTATTCAGTCTGGATTTACTTTGCCAGTTGGGAGACTGGGATCCAGGGGCAATGTCAGAGTTAAGTTTTAATTGCTAATTTCTTTACTTTTTAAGCCTACTTTTTTTTTTTTCCTAAGTTTCTGGTTTTGTTGTTGTTAGTTGCTCTTTAGTCATTTCAGACTCGTGGTGACCCCATGTATACAGAAGGAAACTCCTGCTCCATCTCCATGGTCTTTGATACTTTTGAGCCCATTGTTAAGGCTATTGTGTCAATCCATCTCTTGAAGGGTTTTCTTGGCTTTTGCCGACCTTCTACCAAACATGAAGTCTTTCTTTAGCAATTGGCCTTTCCTGGTGATTTCTAGTCTTACTTTCCAGTAAAATTTGAAATGCTTTTAATTTTTCAGTGACTTTTTAAAGATTACAGTATGCTACTAGCATGAATTTTAGAGAAAATTTTAATTTTTTTGTTTTAGATTTATTATGCTCAGTTTTTAGATTTTTGTTAACTTTCTGCAAATATACTTTATTGTATATTGCTTTACAATATAGTAGTTTGCAGAAGGTTAACAAAAATAAAAAAGATCAATAAAATAGCCTTACCCCTCTGGATTCCAATCAGGGACTTAAAAAAAACAAAAACAAATGGTGTTGCCATCAATTTGATTCTGACTTCTAGTGACCCTATAGTACAGAAGTACCCTAAGGGGGCACTTCTACTCTGTCCTATAGGGTTTCCAAGGCTGTAATCTTTTCCAAAGCGGACTGCCTCATCTTTCTCCCTGATATGTTATTCAGGGACTTAGGGAATTAGCCAGCTGAAAAGTTTTAGTAAATAAAAAAAAATTTAGGCTGTAGTTTTACATGGCATTTATTTGGTAAATAACACCCCACCCCCACCCCCATTCTTCAGCCATGTCAGACGGTTGGCATATTACAAGGTAACTACTACATTGTGAGTGTGACTAAATCTACTCTGAAGCAGGATGATTCCTTTCAACGTTTGTTAAATTAAATCTAATTAGTATTTTGGAGTGCCATGCAAATCTCACATCTGTGTTCTTATTTGAGTTTTCAGAAGTAAAGTCACTCTATTTAGTCTAGTGAAGAAACTAAGTGAAGAAGAATAAATAAATTTAAGTAGATTTTTTTTTTTTATTTGTTTTCACCATATACTGCTGTTCATAGCTCTTCAACTGTTCTTAAGTTTTCAGAGGATCAACTTAGAAGGGAACTGTAAGTTCTGAGAGTCGGCTGAGGGGTATTCTGTTCTCATCTGTAGTGACTGTCATGATCCACAGTTTCTGAAGAAATATACCCAAAGTACTATTGCTCTTCCTTCCAAATTAATATCAGCGATCATTTCTGTAGGAGGGGCATAGCAGTGAGGAAATCCATTATTTGTAATCTTTTCTTCCTCCCAGATGAAAGCATATATTATAAACCCCTCCCCAGCTTTTAGTTACAAGCTCATAGAAACCCATCCACTTCATGTGCCAGTAACTAAAAATAATACTTACATAATGGTGAAGACTGTGGTATCGGGAGGTTCAAAGTATCACAGAAGCAGTGTTCTGTGCAGTCCTGGGTGGAGTGGGGAAGGGCGGGGCTGTCAGAAGAGGCTTTTTAGAACAGCCAGCAGGTCCCTTGGCTTTGGATCCTTGACTGCTGCATTAAAAGCTGTGTTTCCCAAATTGTACCATACAGCCTAGTGCTTGGAGACGCTCTCCTCCCCACCAGCGCATTTTGTGCTCAGGTAAGTTTGGGGAATGACGTAAAATACCATGCTTTTCACTGTGCACATTTCCATTAAAGACCCTAAGAAGTTCATCAGTAAAGGAACCTATTTTACCTTGACTTTACGAAGCTTGCCAAGAAATGGTGACCACAGAACTCACCCAACACACACACACCCTTTATTTTCTCTGTAATGGCTCTGTGGAACTGGCAGTACACAGAAAATACTCTGGAGGGTTTCTTGAGAGGCCCTGGTTTTCAGTTGTACAGGAAGTATGAAGATGTCGGTCAAATTTAATAGTGTCAGAGGGGAGTAGTCATCTTAGACTTCCTTTTTTGGATGATTTTGTTAGAATATCTTTTGTTTTAATTCAGCCTAGACCAACAATGAGAGCAAATTTTAAAGATAGACAACAACTTGCATTGCCATGTTTCTACCCAGTCTGTGAGTATGTGGAAACTGAAACAACCAAACGCAGGGTATTTTTTTTTTTTAAATTAACTTTATTTTTCAGGAGAGTTTTAGATATACAGAAAAATTGGAAAGATAGAAGAGAAAGTTGCCATATACCCCACGCTTAGTTTCCCCTATTATTAATATCTTAAATTAGTATGGTAGCTTATAATTAATGACCAAATATTGATGTGTTATTACTAACTAAAGCCCAAACTTTATTTAGAGTTCCTTAGTTTTTACCTAATGCCCTTTTTCTGCTCTGGGAGCTCAGAATGCACACTATGTTCGGTCATCATGTGTCCTTAGGCGCCTCTTGGCTGTGACCAGTTCCTCAGGCATTCCTTGTTTCTGATGACCTTGACAGTTTTGAGGAGTATAGTCAGTTATTTTGCAGACTGTCCCTCAGTTAGGATTTGTCTGATGTTTTTCTCATGCTTAGACTGGGGTTGTGGGTTGTCTTAATTTCTTAGTACTGCTATAACAGAAATACCACAAGCGAGTGGCTTTAATGATCAGAAATTTATTTTCTCACAGTTTAGGGGGCGAGAAGTCCAAATTTAAGGTACTGGCTCTAGGGGAGAGCTTTCTCTGTCAGTTCTGGGGGAAGATCCTTGTCTCTTTTCAGCTTCTGTTCCTCAGTTCCTTGGCCATCTTCATGTGGCATGGCATCTATCTTCCCCATGTGTACTTCTTTGCTTCTGTGTCTAATCTGCTCTATTCTCAGAAGTGATTGGTTTAAGACACACCCTACACTGACTTGGCCTCATTAACATAATGAAGAAAACTCTTCCCATATGGGATTACATCTCCAAGTGTAAGGGTTAGGATTTACAACATGGATTTTGGGGAGTTCCTGGATGTTGTAAACAGTGAACACATTTGGCTTCTAACTGAAAGGTTGGAGGTTTGAGTCCACCCAGAGGTGCCTCAGAAGAAAGGCCTGGCAATCTGCTTCTGAAAGATCAGCCATTGAAAACCTTATGGACCACAGTTCTACTCTGATACACATGGAGTTGCCATGAGTCGAAATTGACTCAACAGCAACTGATTTTTATGGGTTTTGGAGGGGAGGGAGTCTACAGAGATGTGAAGTGCCATTTTTGTCACATCAAGAGTACATTTTATATCAGCATGACTTATCACTGTTGATGGTGGGCCTTGGCCACCTGGCTGAGGTACTGTTTGCCAGGTTTCTCCACTGTAAGGTTCCTCTTTGGTTCCTCTTTCCACACTGTACTCTTTGGAAGAAAGTCACTTAAGGAATGAGTAATTATGGTTCCCTTGAGAATGCGGTAGCTATATAAATTACTTGAAATTTCTAGTTTATTTTAAGTGTGAGACTTTGAAAATGACTTGGGTGGAAGGACAGTTATTGTTGTGTTTATTAGTTACCTACAAATTTGTTCTGCAGGGCATTTTACTCTAATTAAGAGGAAAAAAACAGCTTCCCACATCACAGCCCCACAGCCTCGATCAGAGACTGTAGAATTTGTGTCCCTGCCAGTATTTATTCTTAGTAGCATGCCAGAAGCTCCAGATGCTGCCCTCTCTTTTTTCAAGATTTCATACTGTTTGTGCATTTCTTTCTGCTTCACTTGGTGTGTTGTCATTTTTGGAGAGCACAGACCTGTTTGCAGTGTACATATTCCTGTAGAGTGTGTACCCTGCTTAGAAAAATACTGCTATTGTAAACTTTACGGTTTTAATATCATTTTGTATTTTAAGGGCATTACCATCAAAGACATTTTTTTCGTATCTGTTAATTGGCTTTGACTTTAAGTCAGTCCCAGTAACAATATGTAATTAAAGATTCTTATGCAGTCAACTTTGAAAATTATTTCAGCTAAATGCTTGTACATGTTATAATAGAATGTGGTTGTAGGAGTCATTTTGCTTCTTGGTGCTTTCAAAATATTGGTCTAATTTTTGACAAATTTATTATTTAAAAATAACCATTTTCACTGACTTTTTGATTATTATAAACTTGGTGAGAATTAGAAATTTTTTTCAAATATGGTAGCCTGTGTGTGTGTTTGTGTGTGTGTGAGAGAGAGAATTTCCTTATCTTTAGCAAAGAATGGTAATGATTAGACTTTGAAAGAAGACTTCCCGGAAGGCAGTGTTTCCCAGGTTTTCCTCCGACAACCCAGTAATCGCATTGATAAAAACGAATAATGACCTTTCCCAAATCACAGAAGAAAAAAATGGGTTAATAGAAATAGTTTCTTTCAGTTTCAAGTTTTTCTTCTGTCAGCTTTTCTTAAACTATACAGTTGACACCTGCTACCAAATGCCTGTTGGTGAGTATTAGTAGACAATTGAATGAATGCATAAGTAGCCAAAGAAATTCAAAGACAGCTAGGTAGTTTGGTAACTCTGTTATTTTGTTGAGAACACACAAGTTTATGCCGTGCTTTTACATGACTGTTGTATACTGCATTTTCTGCCAGAAAAATTGTTCCTGGTTCATAAGAAGAAATGAAGTGTTTCACTATTTCATGTTTTTCCTTGATGGGCTGCATGGCTTCCAGAGGCTGCAGCATCTGAACAGGTTTGAAACCTACTGCAGTGATGAATAAGAGGCAATTAGGAGCCTTTGGGAGCTTCCTGAGACAGGAAGGCCCGGGTCATCCTAAAGTTGTGTAATAATCATCTGTATATCCTCCTGAAGGAAGGATGGAATTGGCTTTCTCACCCACAAATTTGGCATAAAATTTCTCTGCAGCTCAAGCCAAGGTTGTGTGTGAGGATTGTGAGGTCCCAATAGGTTGTAGGGGGAGATGTCAGTTCAATGCCAGAGAACCATCCTGTCTCAGGTGTGTGTTTGTGTGTGTGTGTGCGCTCATGCATGCGTGCCTGGAGTAATTTTCCAAACTTTTTGCAAGAAGAAGAAAAAAATTAATAGCAATGCTTTTTCTAATAACAACCTAACAGTGTGGTACATCTTTTATATATAAAAGGGTGGGTTAGATTACTAAGAAGCTCTTAGTTCATCGTTTTGTCATTAGCATTGTGACAGTGCTGATAATGGAGGGTAAGTACCTTGAGAGCATTGTTTTGGGGCTGCTGGAAGCTATAAACCAGTTGCCATCAAGCCCATTCCAACTCATGGTGAACCCACGTGTCTCAGAATAGAATTATGCGCCATAGGGCTTTTTTATTTTTATTTTTTCCCATACAAAAATTTATATGTACATCATTATGTGACTCTAATTGCTTTCCCCATACTGTGACAGCACACTTCTCCTTTCCGCCCCTGATTCCCCATGTCCGTTCAGCCAGCTCCTAACCCTCTCTGCCTTCTCATCTCGCCTCCGGACAGAAGCTGCCCGTTTAGTCTCTTGTATCTACTTGAGCTAAGAGGCACACTCCTCACGAGTATCACTTTATGTCCCACAGTCCTGTCCATTCCCTGTCAGAAGAGGTGGCCTCAGAAATTGTTTTAGTTCTGGGCTGATAATCCAGGGGCTATGCTTTCCGAGGTTCCTCCAGTCTCAGTCAGACCATTAAGTCTGGTCTTCTTACTAGAATTTGAGTTCTGCACCCCACCTTTCTCCTGCTCCATCAGGGACTCTT
>NW_004444227.1:788353-840353 GCF_000243295.1 Trichechus manatus latirostris | reverse complement strand
TTTGTCAAGTATCAGCTGCTCATAGGTGGATGAATTTATGTCTGGATTATTGATTCTGTTCCATTGGTCTATGTATCTGTTGTTGTACCAGTACCAGGTGATTTTGACTACCGTGGCAGTATAATAGGTTCTAAAATCACGTAGTGTGAGGCCTCCCACTTTCTTCTTCTTCTTCAGTAATGCGTACTTGTTCGGCGTTAATGCAATAAATGCCTCTTTCCTTTCCATATGAAGTTGGTGATTTGTTTCTCCATCTCATTAAAAAATGCTGTTGGAATTTGGATCGGGATTGCAGTGTATCTGTAGATCGCTTTGGGTAGAATTGACATTTTCACTCTGTTGAGTTTACCTATCTATGAGCAAGGTCTGTTTTTCCACTTATGCAGGTCTCTTTTGGTTTCTTGCAGTAATGTCTTGTAGTTTTCATTGTGTAGATCTTTTACGTCTCTGGTTAGATTTATTCCTAAGTATTATATCTTCTTGGGGGCTGTTGTAAATGGTATTGATTTGGTGATTTCCTGTTTGAGGTTCTCTTTGTTGGTGTAAAGGAAGCCAACTGATTTTTGTATGTTTATCTTGTATCTTGAAACTTTTCTGAAATCTTCTGTTAGTGCCAGTAGTTTTATGTGTATAAGATCATATCGTCTGCAAATAGAGATACTTTGACTTTTTCCCTACCAATTTGGATGCCCTTTATTTGTTTTTCGAGCCTAATTGCTCTGGCTGGAACTCCAGCACGGTGTTGAATAAGAGTGGTGATAAAGGCCATCCTTGTCTGGTTTCCATTCTCAAGGGGAATACTTTCAAAGTCTCTCCATTTAGGATGATGTTGGCTGTTGGCTTGTCTAAATGCCCTTAATTATATTGAGGAATTTCCCTTGTATTCCTATTTTGTTGAGAGTTTTTATCATGAATGGGTGTTGGAGTTTGTCAAATGCATTTTCTGCATCGATTGATAAGATCATGTGGTTCTTGTCTTTTGTTTTATTTATGTGATGTATTACATTGATTGTTTTTCTAATGTTGAACCGTCCCTGCATACCTGGTATAAATCCCACTTGGTCATGGTGAATTATTTTTTTGGTATGTTGCTGAATTCTTTTGGCTAGAATTTTGTTGAGGATTTTTGCATCAATGTTCATGAGGGATTTTGGTCTGTAATTTTCTTTTCTTGTGGTGTCTTTACCTGGTTTTGGTATCAGGGTTTTGCTGGCTTCATAGAATGAGTTCAGGAGTATTCTATCCTTTTCTATGCTGTGAAATACCTTTAGTAGTAGTGGTGTTAACTCTTCTCTGAAAGTTTGGTAGAATTTCTCCAGTGAAGCCGTCCTGGCCAGGGCCTTTTTTTGTTGGGAGTTTTTTAATTACTTTTTCAAACTCTTCTTTTTGTTATGGGTTTATTTAGTTGTTCTACCTCTGTTTGTGTTAGTTTAGGTAGGTAATGAGTTTCTAGAAATTTGTCCATTTCCTCTAGGTTTTCAAATTTGTTAGAGTACAGTTTTTCATAGTATTCTGTTATGATTCTTTTTATTTCAGTTGGGTCTGTTGTGATATCACCCATCTCATTTCTTATATGGATAATCTGCTTCCTCTCCCGTTTTTCTTTTGTCAGTTTGGCCAGTGGTTTATCAATTTTGTTGATCTTTTCAAAGAACCAGCTTTTGGTCTTGTTAGCTCTTTCAGTTGTTTTTCTATTCTCTATTTCATTTAATTCTGCTCTAATTCTTCTTATTTCCTTTCTTCTGGTGTCTGAGGGCTTCTTTTGCTGCTCTCTTTCTACTTGTTCCAGTTGTAGGGTTACTGTTTTGATTATGGCCCTTTCTTCTTTTGGATGTGTGCATTTACTGCTATAAATTGACCTCTGAGCACTGCATTTGCTGTGTCCCAAAGGTTCTGGTACGATGTGTTTTCATTCTCATTTGATTCTATGAATTTCTTTATTCCATCCTTAATTTCTTTTGTAACCTAGTAGTTTTTGAGCAAGGTATTGTTCAGTTTCCATGTGTTTGATTTTTTTTCCTTGCTTTTTCTGTTGTTGATTTCTACTTTTCTGGCTTCCTGGTCAGAAAAGATGCATTGTAATGTTTCGATGCTTTGGATTTTGTTAAGGCTTGCTTTATGTCCTAATATGTGGTCTATTCTGGAGATTGTTCCATATGCGATGGAAAAGAAAGTATACTTGGCTGCTGTTGGGTGGAGCGTTCGGTATATGCCTATGAGATCAAGTTGGTTGATTGTAGCATTTAGCTCTTCCATGTCTTTGTTGAGCTTCTTTCTGGATGTCTGTCCTTCACTGAAAGTGGTGTGTTGAAGTTTCCTACTGCTATTGTGGAGCTGTCTATCTCTCTTCAGTGCTGTTAGAGTTTATGTGTTTTGGAGTCCTGTCATTGGTTGCATAAATATTTATTATGGTTATGTCCTCCTGGTGTATTGACCCTTTAATCATTATATAGTGTCCTTCCTTATCCTTTGTGGTGGATTTTACTTTAAAGTCTATTTTGTCAGAGATTAATACTGCCTCTCCTGCTCTTTTTTGAGTGTTGTTTGCTTGATATATTTTTTTCCATCCTTTGAGTTTTAGTTTGTTTGTGTCTTTAAGTCTAAGTTGTGTCTCTTGTAGGCAGCATATAGACGGATCGTGTTTTTTTATCCAGTCTGCCACTTACTGTCTCTTTATTGGTGCACTTAGTCTGTTTACATTCAGCGTAATTATTGATAGGTGTGAGTTTAGTGCTGTCATTTTGATGTCTTTTTTTATGTGTTGTTGACAGTTTTTTTGTTCCACTTAATTTTCTGTTCTGAGTCATTTTTCTTTATGTATTTTCTTTTCATCTTTTTCATTGTTGTTGGTTTTGTGTTTGCTGAGTCTTTATATTTTTCTAGTTTTTTATTTTGACTTGTAGGATTGTTAGTTTCCGTTGTGGTTACCTTAATACTTACCTCTATTTTTCTAAGTTTATACCAGTCTTTTATTTCTTTATGTCACCTTGACTTTCTCTATATATGAAAAATCTATGTCTACATTTTTTAAGTCCTTCTTTTTTGTTTAATGTTGTCATATTTTACATATTTACGTCTCTGTTTCCCTATTTTCAGTGTTTTAGCTTTGATTTACTTTTATGTCTTCCCGATCTGGGTTGATATCTGGTTGCTCTGTCCTGTGTTTTAGTCTTGGGTTGTTGTCTGATGTTATTGATTTTCTAACTGGAGGACTCCCTTTAGTATTTCTTGTAATTTTGGTTTGGTTTTTGCAAATTGCCTAACCTTCTATTTATCTGGAAATGCCCTAATTTTGCCATCATATCTGAGAGACAGTTTTTCTGGATATATAATTCTTGGCTGGCAGTTTTTTTCCTTCAAGGCTTTATATATGTCATCCCATTGCCTTCTTGCCTGCATGGTTTCTGCTGAGTAGTCAGAGCTTATTCTTATTGACTCTCCTTTGTAGATGACTTTTTGTTTATCCCCAGCCACTCTTAAAATTCTCTCTATATCTTTAGTTTTTGCAGGTTTGATCATAATATGTTTTGGTGACTTTCTTTTGAGATCTACCATATGTGGGGTTCAATGAGCATCTTGGATAGATATCTTTCCATTAGCAGCCGAGTGCATTCACCATTTGTACTACCCTGGGACACCTGCTGGAAGGTACATCTCACTGCAGTTGGTACTTGTTTGTGTGTATGGTCCAGTTAGGTCTCAGGGATTTGCTTTGGGGAAACTTTGTTTTCTCAGGCTTTTTCTTTTGTAACTATCAAATGCCTAGCTTTTCCAGCAGCATACAAGTTCTTTTTCTATGGGATTTCATAATAATCCTACCTACTCCTTCCACCCCGTACCGAGAACATGTAATGAAATTATTTGGTAAATAGAACACATATTTGTTTTCCAAAAGTCTCTTCTTTCAAAAGCAAGAATTGTCTTTTCAGAGGGTTCTTTGTCATGAAGTGTTTGTAGATGTGTTTTTTATGTCCAAGCTGAACTTTTTGTTTTCATTCAGAATTTATGCATTTTTTTTTTTAAACAGAGTTTATATTTTCTGTGGTAATGGAATATTTTAGGGTTTGTTGCCTCATAATAGTTAGATTCTTATATAAAAAGCCTGCAGGAGCATTTAACCAAATTTAAGCTAGAAATAAATTAAAGATAATATAGTAATTTTATACAACTTTGTGTTCAAGATGAGATTTTAAAGTCGTTATTCCACAGTGAATTTTAATGATTATTGTGTACAGTGGCATTTATGGATGTGCAATAACTAAATGAGTATGATTAATATGTTAGATTATGAATTTGTAATGTGAAATGAGAACTTTTTAATAAGCTTTCTCCATAATGGTTCATGCTGTGAACACACAGAGTATGAGATGCTAAACTCCTCTAAATCATAGCAGGACTTTTGCAATCAGTAGGCTCATGTTTCAAATCAAGATGAGTTTCATATTTTTTAAAACACAGCTAAAAAGTTAAAAGACAGTTATGTAAGCAAATATATCATCTTGGGCAGTTGGAACAAGATGTTTCTTTTTATAATGCAAGAAAAGTTTTACCTTTGAAGTGATCAAATAGAAAATAGAAAATCTTGTTGATTGCAAGATCTTGTTATGATTTGACACATCACCGACACTCTTGACATTTTCTTTTGGAGACTTTTGGAGAAGAACTAGCCAAAGACTGAAATCTGGTTTGGTGTGGTTTTGCCTGAGCTGGGATTGGTCGTTGTGACCTTCTGATCTAGTGATCCTAAGTAACATTCTAGAATATACCTGAAAACACATTGATAATGCCCATTTCACCTTTTAAGGGATCTTTCAGTAAAAGCACATGAATCATTTCTTTACGGAGTGAGTCTATTCTCTTAAAGGGGGAGCGTATCATTTATTTTCAGTCTGTATCATTGCCTTGTCTTTGATTTCAAAAAGCTTATTTTTTTTTCCATTATCACATTAATATGATCTAGATAGATAATTTGGGAAAGATGAATGATTCTTCTTGTTCTAATTTTCTGTAATATCGCCACCTAGAGATAATAATTTTTAAGTTTCTTTTAAACTTCCTTTAAGGTACGTTTCAGTGTTTTAGCCTTGGGCTTAAGTTTTCCTTTCTTCTTGGAGCTTTAGATTGGTGCTAAAATGCTATCTTATTGTTTTGGGAAAATTTTATTCAGCTTTTACTTAATTTACTCTTAATACTTCTAGAAAGCAAATCAGATAATTTTATGCTAATTTTATTATCTAGCAATATATTTTGCTTACTGTTACTTTTTAAGATATTAGCTCACAAAAGTTATTAATTTATATACATATTAAATAAAATATTGTTGATAAATGCCTTCAATTAAATGAAAACCATTGTTTTGTTGCATAGTAATGTAGAGGCATAAAGAAAAGTAACAGTAAATAGGTCATTCATCATTTTAAACCTTTCACATTATACAGCAATTTAGTAAATTCCAAGTAACCCTTGAGAGGTGAACTAGTTATAGGGAAAGGTTGGAGAAGAACAAAATCTGATCGTTGCACTATATGAGGTTAAAGTTTATTAGCTCATGTGCTTGAGAAGAGCTTCAGCCAGGGATTCTATTCAATGATCAAACCACATCACAGGGGCTTGCTCCAGCTCTTGAATTTCGAGTCTGCTTTCAGCATTGTCTACAGTTGGCAGAACTATTTTGTTTTGAGGGAATAAGACTTGTTAAGTTAGTTGGTGTTTGAAATAAAGATACTCCTTTTTATCTAAAAGACAATTTCTCAGAATTTTTGTTTGTGATAGAAACCTAGCCAAAACACAAAGGGGAATTTATTAGCTTACGTATTTGAAGAGAGCTTCCACTATAGCTGTATCCAGTGTTCAAACCATATCATAAAGGCTGTCTTCATTTATTGGCTTTGCTTTCTCTTGAATTAGCTTCATCATCAAGCAGGGAACCCCATATGGTTTCAGGATGGCCTCCAGTAGTTCCAGGTATCTTTCCTACCAGTTTAGTAACTCTCTAGCAAATGAGAGTTTCTTTTTCCAAATACTTGAGTAAAACTCCCAGGATTGCTATTTCCAAACTAATCATTGTGTCAAAGTAGGTGGAATACTGTGATTACCAGAGTTGGGTCAGATCCCTCCCACCCCACCCTCAAGCACCAGCCTAAAGAAAATCAAGATGTTGTAGCTAGAAGAAACAGATTCTAAGCAGGCCAAAAAGCCCTGAAGGTACACTGAAAAGATTAATGAAGACTCATTGCTATCAAGTTGATTCTGACCTATAGGGACCCTATAGGACAGAGTAGCACTGCTCCATAGGGTTTCCAAGGCTGTAATCTTTACGGAAGCAGACTGCCACATCTTTCTTCCCTGGAGCAGCTGGTGGATTTGAACTGCCAATCTTTGGTTAGCAGCCAAGCACTTAACCACTCAGACACCAGGTCTCCTTATTAATGAAGAACGAAGTCTAATTTCTACTACACCTTTAGCTAGTGCCAGAAAATTTGGCGTATAACTACATATGGACTTCTTTTTTTCACTCATGCTTCATTGCACTAGTTTTGTAAAGATGAGGGACTGAGTCTCTTCTTTAATATCCCTCTTAGCACTAAACATGGTCTTAATTAACTGACCTTAATACTTAACTGATTGGCCCTTTCTGAAATATAATAGAGGTAAGGAGGAAAGGGGAGCCCTGGTGGCACAGTAGTTAAGCACTCAACTGTTAACCTAAAAGTCAGCAATTGAAACTCACCAGCCACTCAGCGAGATGAAGATGTGGCAGTCTGCTAACGTAAAGATCACAGCCTTAGAAACCTTATGGGGGCAGTTCTCCTCTGTCCTATAGGGTCACTATGAGTCGGAATTTGACTGTATGGCAATGGGCTTGGTTTTTTGGTTTGATAAGTAGGAAAGTTGATGCCAATGTTTTGTTTTTCATTTGTTTGTTTCTTAATATGTATTTAAAGGAAAACACCTAACTCCTTTAGTGAGCATCTGTTTTTGCTGCATATATGTTTAACGCTATAAAGGTAATATGAACTAGAATGAGCATCTTAACCTGGGGTTCATATGCTTTCTAAGATACCATGGAGGGGTTTCTGGGTGTCTGTGAACCCCTTAAAATCCTATGCAACATTGTGTGTGTGCATGTGTGTGAGTGCATACACGTCTGCACACCTGTGGCCATTTTTCTTGAGAGAGATTCATAGACTTTGTTAGATGCTCACTGGGTGATCCCTAACCCACAAAAGGTTCAGAACCACTGATGGAAAATACTGAATACTGAAGGAAATAATTCTCGAATTTAGGAGGTTAAGTAGTTTACCTAGAAGCACAAAGGAATTTAAGCTTTACTTATGTTAATGAATTCAGTCTGTATAAGGTTCAAACAAAATATATTATGGATGAGCCTATAATAAAATGGGCTTCCTCAGGCCTGCCAGTTCGACAGTTAATGACTGGAAATTTGCTGCCAGCTGATTTTGGCTCAGTGCTTTGAAGCAGGCACAGGGCCACCTCTCACCATTTGGAAGTAAAAGGTAGTGATAAAATATGTTCCTTTGCTCTCATAAGCAATTTATGACAAAGGTTGAATAAAAGTTAAAGAAGTAGCCTTTCCCTGGGTGAGGAGGGGAGCTAGGAAGCATCTATGGGAGTTTAGAGATGTCAAGCCCCTCGACATCAACTTCAACCACTGTACACTGTTAACTAAGAGTGAAGGAGAGTGGCCTGAAATTTCTTTTAACTCACTTGAGGCTGCTGTAGTGCTTCTTCATCGTGATCCTCTCACCCCCAACTCAAGCTGACTTCAGCCCAGAGGTTTGACTCTACTGCCATATGTTGTGCAAGGCTCATTAGCTTAGGCACAGCGTGTTGTGTTTTAATATTACTGGTATCACTCCTTTAAGTTTCGAATTGCTGTATAAACATCAGATATTGAAGGTTTCATGAAAGAAGTCTTCGTCTCTAATACTATTTAGCTAAGAAAAAAAAGTACTCTTAAGGATTCAAATGGATTAGTTTAAAGGATTTCCTCATGAAAATGTATGACAGTTTGGGTCACTTTTAATTTCTTACAGCCTCTGGGGGCCATTTGGTTTTAACTTCCACCTCTGTACCTACCCCTGACCCTGTGAGTCCTAGTTTAGGGGATTTTACAGCCCGTGTTCACAGAACCTTTTGCTCTACAATAGTGGCCTTAAAACTTTCTGACAATGACCTACAGTAAGATTTATATTTTATATCATGACTGAGTATATACATACACACATGTGTGTATCAGTATAACTAAAAGAGCTTCACAAAGCAATACTCGCCCTTGTATTATACAACATATTCTGATATTGTATTTTCCATTCTGTTGCATGGGGGGAAAATGCCACTGATCTTGACTCATTAAATCAGTTTCATGACCCACTAATGATTTGTAGCCTACAGTTGGAAAACCACCTCTCTAAGGAATACTCTATGGGATGCTGTCTTTCGTACCACTGTGGGGAAGGACGGTTGGGGCTCCACAGGACAGCTGAGCTTCTTTATGTGGCACAGCAGAAGCAGGTTTGTTTGTTGTTGATAGCACTTGTGGTCTCCTAGAGGCAGTAGACATAGTGGTTCAGAGTGAGTGTTCCAGTCAGAGTGCTTGGTTCAGTTCTGACTCTGATGCTACCACCTGGCTCTGGTGGTGGACAGGTTTCTTAAACTCTCTGCATCTTACCAGTTGCTGTCAATTCCGACTCATGGTGACCCTACGTGTTGCAGAGTAGAACTGTGCTCCATAGGGTTTTTAATGGCCGTGACCTTTTGGAAGCAGATATCCAGGCCTTTCTTCCAAGGTGGTTCTGGGTGGGTTTGAACAACCAACCTTTCAGTTAGTTGTCAAGCTCTTAAGCGTTTACCCTTCCCAGGGATTCCATCTCTGTGTCTTAGTTTCCCCATATTTAAAATAGGGATAATAAGAATACATCTTAAAAAGCTGTGAGGGTCGAGTTATATACAGCATTTAGCATAGGCACAAATTAAAGTTTAGCAAATATTGGCTATTATTAATACTAAAACAAAAACAAAAAAACCAAACTCCTTGCCATTGAATTGATTCCAATTTCATGTCAACCCTATAGGTCAGAGTAGAACTGCCCCATAGGGTTTCCAAAGCTGTAATCTTTACGGAAGCAGACTGCCACATCTTTCTCCCATGGAGAGGCTGTGGGTTCAAACCACTGACCTTTTGGTTAGCAGCTGAGCACTTAACCACTGTACCACCAGGGCTCCCTTATTAATACTGTGCCTTAATATTTACACATATCCCCAACTGGATTGCATTTTCCTTCTGCCCTTTGGAGTAGCATATTGAGCCCATTAAGAGTATGTGTCTTATGTGTAAGGATAAGCTCTGTCTTCCAAAGCATGATCTATAAGGCAGTATAGGTAAAGGACAACAATATATTGCAGCCAGACATTTACGCATTGAATTAGTCAAGGCATTCTCAGTTACAAGCGACAGAAACTCCAAACTGGCTTAAGCAAAAGCGAGAATTTATTGATTCATGTAATGGAAAAGTCTAGGGGCATTGCTTTAGGCATTGGCCATATCCAGCTGCTCTGACAATATCAGAATCTCTTTCTTTTCATTTTTTATGCGCTACCTTTTCCTGTTGGCTTCATTTTCAGGCAGGCTTGCCCCGAGCAGTGGCAGAAACAGCCACCAGCTGCTCTAGGAAGAGCTGGGCTGCTAACCAAAAAGTTGGCAGTTCGAATCCATCAGCTTTTCCTTGGAAACTCTATGAGGCAGTTCTACCTTGTCCTACAGGGTTGCTATAAGTCAGAATCAACTCAGCTGCCAAGGGCTTGGTTTTTGGTTGTATTGGCAGGAAGAGATGGAGCTCTGATGGCGCAGTGGTTAAGAGCTACAGCTGCTAACCAAAAAGTTAGCAGTTTGAATCCACAGCTGCTCCTTGGAAACCCTATGGGGCAGTTCTGCTCTGTCCTGTAGGGTCACTATGAGTTAGAATCAACTCAACGGCAATGGTTAGCAGGAACAGAAAGCTTCTCTTCTTGTAGGGTCAGCCGGGTCCTGTATCTGTTGAGCGTTGACTCTGATGGGCTAGATTCATGTCACTCCTCCTGAGCCTCTGCCACCCTCAGTCACTGAGCTAAGGGACATCCTGGGTCGAGTACCTACCCTGTGGGCTCAACCCCACTCAAACCACAGGGCCAGAGTGGGGGAGGGCTGCTCCAGAGGGAAGAAACTTCAGATGTTCACTGCACACTTCTACCATTCCTCCTCTGAAGATAGGGCTTTCTACAGAACATATTTTCTCTGAATAATCCCACTGAGTGTAGCATTAATACTTGTTAGCTGTGGTCTAGTTGGCCCCTGACTCATGGTGACCTCATGTACAATGGAATCGGACTGTTGTGATCCATACATTTTGGCTGATTTTTGGAAGTAGATTGCCAGGCGTTTTTTGCTAGTCTGTATTAGTCTGGAGGCTCCACTGAAACCTGTTTAGCATCCTAGCATCACACAAATCTCCACTGACAGATGGGTGGTGGCTATGCTTGAGGAGCATTGGCTGGGAATCGAACCCAGGTCTACCACATGGAAGGTGAGAATTCTACCACTGAACTACCATTAATGCCCTTGCATTAACTCTTAGGTACTTCGTATTCTAAGATACACCTCATTTCCACTCTTAATTTATACCGCAGTGGGGTTTGAAAATATGCCATCCCTTATTTTCTGATCATTGCTTAAAAGGCTCTTTTTTAGCCACCCCATCTTTGTGTTGCCACTTAAATGTCATCTTTTCCTTCTGTCGCATTTTATGCCTCCCTCTCTAAGTGGCTTTCCCAAGTTTTTAACACTTGTTGCCTTCATTATGAACAACAAAATACAGAGATATGACACGCCACCTCCTCAGTTGTCACTCCCCCTTCATTCTGTGGTCTGGCCAGCCTGGGAGTCAGCACTGTATTATTCAGGGTGCCTTTCATCCTCTGGCTGTGAATGAAGATCACAGATTTACTAGACTACATGGGGTTGAGTCTCTGATTTGTTAGACAGCCCATGGCTTATCCTGTATACATGCAAACACATACACACAGACACAGATGGGGCTGTAGACAATGGGCGCTTTGGTTTCAGTAGGGACTGCAGATGGTGAATTGTGTCTGCCAGCAAGTTTAAGAGAATTGTGGGTCTGGAGCCAGCCTAGTTGAGGGCACACTCCAGAGCCTTTCATCTGCCATGTGTAAGATGTGTTTAGACCACTAATTAAATTAGAAACAAGGTAAGCATTCTTTTATTTTTAAGCCTGATATCATATTCTGATATTTTATAACCATATAAAAACTCGTTGCTGTCAAGTCGATTCTGACTTATAGCGACCCTATACGACAGAGTAGAACTGCCCCCGTAGGGTTTCTAAGGAGTGGCTGGTGGATTCAAACTGCCAGACTTTTGGTTAGCAGCCATAGCTCTTAACCACTGCACCAGCAGGGCTCCTGTAACCATAGAGGATAAATAAACCAAATGTTGTAAAGTCCATGTGTAGACAAATGTATAAGATATAGGTATTCCCAAAGTGTGTATTATTTTGGGGGAAAATTAGAAAATTCCCTAGATACATTTAAAAATTCTTTCTAAAGTCTCAGAATTTTTATGTATGCATTTATATATGTGTGTGTATATGCACATATGTTACATATGTATATTGAGAAATGCCAGGCAAAATACAGATGTGATTTACATATATTATCCAATGGAAGCTTCGTAAACCTGTGAGGCACATCTACTTGTGTGAGAATCACAGAGTTGAAGCCCCATTGTCAGACTAAATTGGGATCGGTAATTGGTCAGTTAAAATGAGTATACATGAGAAGTGAAACATACTTTAGACATTTTATTTTAAATGAAAACATACTTTTAAAGCAACATGTTGATGTGTATTTTGTTTTTTCCCTGCTAGTCCTGTATACGTTTTCTCCCAGTAGTCTGTCACTTGCTATAAAACTTTGAGTG
Organism: Trichechus manatus latirostris; assembly: GCF_000243295.1. Classification (NCBI taxonomy): domain Eukaryota; kingdom Metazoa; phylum Chordata; class Mammalia; order Sirenia; family Trichechidae; genus Trichechus; species Trichechus manatus. The sequence goes on along the minus strand of NW_004444227.1, from coordinate 828,355 downwards.
CCAAAAATGTTTTGATGTAGGCCCAAGGCCTTTTCCTTGAGTAAGGGTCCTGTAACTAAAGTATCTTTCTTGTGTAAGCCACATCCGTAATTTATCAGCTACAACTTCTATTACATTTCTTTAAGGTGGATCTAGAACTTAAGGATACTTGCAAAGTAATCTAAATTCAGGATTCTTCTAGATTTTTTCCCAGTATTTGCCAGTTGTTTCTCCCACAGCTTATTTAACAACAGATTTTTTTTCATGATTTGCCTTTACTGAATCTTTTCAAGACATTTAACTTAGTTTTTATAGAAACAACTTTTTTGATATTCATATTTAATTGCTCTTACATAGTGCTTAAATAGTGTGAATGCAAATGTCATGGATTGAATTGGGTCCCCCCAATATGTGTGTCAACTTGGCTAGGCCATGATTCCCAGTATTATGTGATTGTCTGCCATTTTGTGATCTGATGTGATTTTCCTATGTGTTGTAAATCCTACCTCTATGACGTTAATGAGGCAGGATTACAGGCAGTTATGTTAATGAGGCAGGACTCAATCTACAAGATTAGGTTGTATTTTAAGTCAATCTCTTTGGAGATATAAAAGAGAGAATCGAGCAGAGAGGCAGGGGGACCTCGTACTACCAAGAACGCAGCACCGGGAGCAAGCGCATCCTTTGTATCTGAGGTTCCTGTGCTGAGAAGCTCCTAGACCAGAGGAACATTGATGACAAGGACATTCCCTCAGAACCAGCAGAGAGAGAAAGCCTCCCATGGAGCTGGCACCCTGAATTTGGACTTCTAGCCTCCAAAACTGTGAGAGAATAAATTTCTCTTTGTTAAAGCCATCCACTTGTGGTATTTCTGTTATAGCAGCACTTGATGACTAAGACACAAAGCAAGTACAACTGGCACAGAAAGGTTTGAAAGGAAACACAGTTGACCTGGCAAAAGCACATTGGTGGCAACAGATGTGAGCAGGCGTGTTGGCACTACTGGCACCAGTAGCGAACACTAGTATGGAACTTACTATTTGTTCTAAGTTCTTTACGTATATTAACTCGTTTAATCTTCACAGTACCGCTGTCAGATAAGGTGCTATTATCCATTTTTTACAGATAAGGAAAATGATGTACAGAGAATGCCTAAGAGTATCCAGCTCCCTGCCAGCATTCAGCCTGCCTTGGGCTTTAGTCAGTACATTTTGCAAACGACATGAGAGCGTTTTACATGAAGGTAAATTAAGTGCAGGAAAAGAAAAAGAGAGAAAGAGAGACGCTGTATAGACATGTTGTTGTTGATAGTTACTGCAGAATTGGCTCCAGCTCATGGTAACCTTGTAACAAAATGAAACATTGGTCTGGTCCTGTGCTGTTCATGGTTGTTGGTAGACATCTCTAGCTCTTAAACAAAAACCCTATTATAACATATAAAGACTTCTGGAACATTCTCCGTATATCTCCCTAAAATTAGAATCCAGGCTTCTAGAGGTGGAAATGACCTCACTGCTTACCGAAATGTTGGAGGTTCCAAACCACCAGTGGCTCCGCAGGAGAAAGACGTGGGAGTCTGCTTCCGTAGAGATTTACAGCCTTGGAAGCCCTATGGGGTCACTATGAGTTGGAATTGACTCAACGACAGTGGGTGGGTAATCATGTAGCCCACTCTCCCCCATTTTCTGAGAGGATAATCCAGGCCCAGCAGGGTGTGATGATTTGCTCCTAGAGTACCCAGCTAGTTAGTGGCATGTTATCCATGAGGCTTAGTTTCCTGACTTATCCCATATTTTCTTCCCAAATGGTGCACACAATGATGCACAGCAGTGCATCCTGAGAGAAACATTTAGGAAACGAGAGTCATCCAGAGTTTTCCAAGAGAGAAGAAAGTATGGTAGATTTGAACGCTTTAGACTTATCAAATCCACATCTATCTACTACTAGAGCCAGAGTAAAGCTGGACCAGAGAATCCTAGGCTGGAAAAGGTCTAATGATGTGATTTTATCCATCCCTGCCTAGGAAGGAGGAAAGGGGCCAGCTGAGCACCGACAAGGGAGATGAGATTAGCTCTGTGTTACAGGGAAGGAAGTTGAGCTTTGGTGAGATAAAGTGATATATCTAAAATCTCAGAGCTAGAAAGAAATGGAATCAGAACATGAGCTCAGTCTTGCTTATGCTGAGGCTCATGGTCTTTGTGCCACTTCACAGTGCTTCTTCAAGGGGCAGCGTAATTGTTCATCCTTTGTAGCTGTTCAACAACAGGTTTGTCTTGGCTAAATTTTTTTCCTAAAGATAATCCTAAATAATTTCTTTCTTAATTTTAATCTGTATCCTTCTGCAGCCCTCAGTCAACAAAAAAAGCAATTGATCACAGTATTTTGAGTAATAATCTTTATATTTTGTGAGGTGATTTGTGTCTTAATCGGATAGTTTTGAGCCTCTTTTAGGGAGAAAACACAGATTGGCAGTATTTGGTGTCGGTAGTAGTAGTCAAAGAATCTTAGGATAGAAGGGATTTGGTTTAACTCACCATTATTCACGTTCCCACCTGCTCTGTAGCATCTCCATCAAGCCTGTGCGACGGTTTTTAGCCCAGGAATTACGAGGAGTAAGAAGGAGGGAACTCACCTCTTTAGATAGCCCATTCCATCTTTGGCCTTGAAGTCACATATACACAGTCTTTTACAGAATGAAGCTTAAAAAATTACTTTAGGTATCTTTTCAGTTTACAAAAGTAATTCACATTTATACATCAATTCTGATAACTTAAGAAAAGTTTAAAGAAGAATATGAAAACGTGTATTAATAATCTGTTGTTGTTGTTGTTGGGTGCTGTCAGGTCAGTTCAGACTCATAGCAACTCTGTGCACAACAGAACGAAACACTGCCCAGTCCTGAGCCATCCTCACAACCATTGCTATGTTTGAACCTATTGTTGCAAGTAATCTATTGCTGTGTAACAACAAATCATTCCAAAACGCAGCAGCTTAAAACAACAAACATTTATTATCTCACATAGTTTCTGAGAGAGCCAGGAATCTGGGAGTGGCTTGGCTGGATGATTCCCTCTTAAATTTACAGTCAAGCTGTCCACTGGGGCAACTGTCATTAGATGCTTGACGGGACCACAAGGTCTGCTTCCAAACTCACGTGGCTGTTGGCAGGAGGCTTTAGTTTTTGCCACATGGATCTCTTCTCTATAGGGCTGCTCACAGCATGGCTTCTTCCAGAGAGTGAGAGGGAGAGGGAGAACACACACTAGAGAGCAACCTAGATAGAAGCCAAGATCTTTTATAAGCTAATCTTAGAAATGACATTCCACCGCTTCTGCTGTATTCTGTTGGTCACACAGCCCCAGTGTCCTAGGTTCTCTAGAGAAGCAGAACCAATGAGATATATGTAGATATAGAGAGATTTACTTCAGGGGTTTGGCTCATGCCGTTGTGGGGAGTGCCAAGTCTAAAATCTATAGGTCAGGTGACAGGCTGGAGACTCCTGCTGGCTCACGGGATTATGGGAGGCTTGCAAGTCCAAAATCCGTAAGGTCAGGAGACATACTGGAAACTTCTGCAGGCTTATGCTCCAAGATCCATAGGTAAGACAGAGTGCAGAGTATAGAGTTCTGCCAAAGTATCTATTTATAGTCCAGAGGCAGACTATACCGAAAGAAACTCTCTTTTCAGTTGATTGATTGCATTACATTGCATTAGACTGCATTATGGAACAGCAACTAGTCTAGTGTTTGGCCAAACCATCAGGAAACCATAACCTAACCAAGTTGATGCATAAAGTGAACCATCATATCCAGGTACAATGTGGAGGGGACTATACAAGCGTGTGAGTACCAGGAGGCGTAAATCACTGGAGGCCATGTGGAAGGCTGCCTATTGCACTGTGCAAATAAAAAGTTTGTTAGAATAAATTATGTAATTTTTTTACCCACAATTCTCCTTTTTTCCAAGAGTATTACAAAATACAAAAGATCACCAGGAAAAAAAATCTGAAGGGAATTCAGTGTTGAGGGACAAATGCCCTAATGGACTTTTTATTGCTCTCTCATCCTGGAGGATCTTCCTGACTTTGCCCCAAGTCTGGCATGTCAAGATGTGTGTGATTTGGGGAAGAGGGTAGCAAAGGCAATAGAGTGGATGGAAGGATCTGTTTACATGTTGATTCTGAGGTTAGTTGTGATTTAGGGAACCATCTGAGGCCCCAGTGTCTCTGAGATGGGATAGGGAGTTGAGTCTCATGGCTCCTGGACTTCTTCTTACTTATGTTTTGGGTGTAGTATAAGAAGTAGAGATTTGTAAGATATATTCCAATCTTTACAAATAATTATTTGAGAAAAAATATTTAAGTACTTTAATCATGGTTTTATTGAAAGTGACTTAAAAGTGTTTTTTGGAGGAAAGCATTTTGTTTCTGTAAATTGTCTACTGAGATCCAGTAGGAAAGTATATTGTCTGGTTAAGTAATAATATTCAACAACCTCCACCCATGCAAGTATTATATAGATAATGTATGAAACACATGGGTACATAGAAAAGGTAACACAACACTTTTATACGTTGTTGGCTGCCATTTAGTCATCCCCAACTCATGGTGGCCCCATGCACAATGGGATCAGACCATTGTGATCAGGGTTTTCATTGGCTGACTTTCAGAAGTAGATGTTCTCCAGGACTGAGACCATCTTAGTCTAGAAGCTTCGCTGAGACCTGCTCAGCATCATAGCTATACACAAGCCTCTACTGGCAGACAAGTAGTGGCTGTGCTTGAGGTGTATTGACCAGGAATCAAACCTGGGCCTCCTGCATGGAAGGTGAGAATTCTACCATTGAACTACCAATGCCCTCTACATTTTTATGTAGGTGACAGTTTATCACACATGCAGAGGTTTTAAAAACACATACCTGTGTGATATTTTGGTGAATAATGGTAATGCAAAAGCAAACTGTAATATCCAATAAATTTGAATGAATTCTTTTATAGTACGTATAGTCAAAGGAAATATATCAGTAAAAATTGCCGCAAAACAACAAAAGGGAATAAATTTGAATAAATTCTTGCACAGGCAATCACAGTATGTGTGGATAAATATTTCAGCATAAACTGATAAAAGTATAATGTGAAATATTAATTTTGAAGGAATTCCTGTGTCATGCATCCAGTAAAAGTTAATATCTCACTGAGTAGTAGTATGTACCAAGTAACGGGGGAAAAAACTGAATTAATTTTAGCAAGTGGCTTGAACCTATGTTTATGATAGTGTCTCTGCTGACTTCAAGCCACAGTTTGCAGTAGTAGTATGAATGTAAATCCAGGATGTCTAGGGAGTATCCCAGACCCTGCCTCTGGTCACTGTGTGGTCTTTGGCCCCTTCCCTGCCCGTCTCATGGATCCTTTTGGCAAACTGAGGTGCTAATGCAGTAAACTGGTGTAGGGATGGTTGGTGGCCTCCTGGACCCTGGCTCCCTCATGCAGGAAACCATAGCCTAGCCAAGTTGACACATAAAATTAACCATCACACCCAGGTACAGTGTGGGAAGGGACTACACAAGGGTGTGAGAGGAGACCCATGGATTTCTCTATCCCAGCCAGGCCCAGCGATGGCCAAGCAGGATGGCCACAAAGCAACTAACTGCTCCTGCTCCTTAGCTGGACAATGAAAGGTGAAGTGTCCAAAGTTATTGTTTATTTTGAAAATGGAGCAACTTTATCACCGACAGTTGACTTCCGGAGCCTTTTCCACATGCTCCCTTTCAGGCGTTAAGCTCTGTGGCCCCGGCACAGGCTGTTTCCTATTCTGGATCCAGATGCAGGTCCCCCTGTGTGCGTGTGAAGAACTCGAGCCTTCCCTGAGCTTGTTTCCTCTTGTTCCTGCTGATGAAGGAAAAGCTGTGCCAGGCAGCGACATGCTTCAGCATCTTAGGCGCCAGGATCCTCAGGCCCGATCCTGTGGCACTAGGCTGAGCCCCTCACCAGCAGCCACACAGCCCTCTTTGTCCTGCTATCAACTGAAATTTGGCCAGCCCAGCTCAGAGCACGGGAGAGGGTAAACCCCATTTTCTCTGTGGCCTCAGATAACAGTGCCGCAGAGAAAATGGAGCAAAACCAGGGCAACTCTGCCAGCCTTTCATTGCAGGACAAATGCATTTAGGTGCAGAGGGATGCAGATGGAAGCTATAGCTCAGCTCATCACAGACCTCTGTTCCTGGCCCATGTCATCTCCTAGTGAGGAGAGACAGTGCTGGAGACCTGAATATCGACTTATATAATAGCTCCCTGGGAGGGCAGCAAGGTTGATGTCTAGAGCACAGGCTTTGGCAGCAGAAAGCATTTCAATAAGTTACTTAACCTCCTTATGTCTTAGATTCCTCATTTGTAAAACGGGGAAAATAAAAGCACCTGTCTAGTAGAGTTGTCGTGAAAATTAGATAATGTACGTGAAGGGATGGGCACCTTTTCTAGCACATAGTAAGGGTTCAGTAATGCTAGTTAAACCTCTAAAAGCTTGCAATCCTGTGTGACTACAGTAGCCACTCTGGTTTCATCTGTAAATGAAAAGATTAGATTAGACGATCTCTAAAATCTTTGTTGGTTCTTAATATCTCTGCTTTAGATGAGTGCCCATTGCCTACTTCCCAACACCATACCCATTCCACGTCCTTGTTTCAACCTCTGATAGCAGGAGCAGGTAGAGTGGAGTGTGCATCTGGAAAAGTGGAAACAGCTGCTCCACAGGAGAAAGATGTGACAGTCTGCTTCCATAAAAATTAACCAGTGAAAAACCAGTTGCCGTCGAGTTGGTTCCGGCTCCTAGCGACCCTATAGGACCGGGTAGAACTGCCCCATAGGGTTTCCAAGGAGCAGCTGTAAAGATTACAGCCTTGGAAATCCTATGGGGTCGTTCTACCCTGTCCTGTGGGGTCGCTGTGCGTCGGAATCGACTCGACAGCACATAACAACAACAACAACAACTAGTTGGGAGATGGCTGGGTTGACATTAGCCCGCACGTTTCTAGGAAGATGACAGCAGAGGAGCCTGTGCCTGAGACTCGGTCATTCATTCAGCAGTCCTTTTCTGGCCAGGTACCACGTGCAAGATAGGATGCTTGCACTGAGGAGTCATAGTCTAGGGTTGGATTGCAGAAAAAGGTGCTCTAGATCTCTGAGCACAGCTGGGTTTTGTGCCTCCAGGGCAGCATGAATCTCTTAGCTTGAACATGCTCCAAGTCTTGACTGTCTTTAATCTGTGATCCTTCTTAGCATCACGTTGGTTTTTGTTCTCAAAGCCAAAAGAGTCTGAATTATTACAAAGGTGTGTTCTTTTGTGGCAGTAGAATCTCTCTCGACCAGCCAAATAGGACAAGTAGGTTAAAGATTAAACTGCAGGAAATCAAATGAAACAAGACAGAAGGTCTGAGTAGTGAGGGGGCACGGGGTTGCCAACAGATCTTCTTCTAGCTTTATTGTATAGTGGGTTGAGATTCTGGAGTCAGCTGCCTGGTTTGAATCTGAGCTCTTCTATTCACTAGCTCAGTGATCACTCTAGTGCAGGTACTTAAGCTCAGTTTCTGCACTTGCAAAGTGGAAGTTTTAATTAATTTGCCTCAGCAGATTTCGAGGTTTCGGTAAGATAATACAAGTAAAGTCTTAACATTGCCAGACTCAATAAATGTTAGATCTGGTTTTTATTTATAAAGAATATATCATTTTAAAACTCACTGCCTGCTTCTGTTAGTTTTTTACTCTTTAGAAGTAATTTTAATCATTTTTGGATTCTAAATCAGACCCTACCAGATTAAAGGAAAAGTCTCTGATTTCTTTGAACTTTGAGGACACCTGTCTTAGGTGAATGTGGAACCACCAAGTGGAGATGTCTAGTAGGCATTAAAATATTAGCATCTTCTGGATTATGTGGTTGACCACATAAGTGAACACCCGTATGAATGGCAGTGCCTGCATATGTGTGTGTGCTCAGTTCGATTGTGGGCCACATGGTATCACAGCGAGCTACACTGCCTGGGGATTCACAAAAGTCAAGAGTCATTTGTGTCTTAGAGCTTGGAGTCTGGAGTAAGGCTTCTTGGTTTGGGGCCCTGGCTCTGCCACTATTGATCTTTGTGACCTTGGATCATTCACTTAACCCCCAGCCTTTCCTCATCTGTTAAATGTGCACAATAATAATAATACCTTTGCCACCCTCCAGGGTAATTGAGAAGACTAAATGAGATAACAAATGAAAGTGATGTGCAGTATGATCATGCTAAACTAGGAGCAGTCACTACCACACTCCCGTTTCCAGTAGGATATTGGGCAGATCCAGGCCTCGTGCAGGAACCTTGCGATACGGTTCATTTAATAGTAAGCATAGCTGGAAAATATACACCGAAAAAAAATGTGTTTCTCATTTTGGCAGTGATTGGATTAGACACTCGTTTAATGTACATTTCAGTTCTTTTAGGGGATATGTAAATTTTAATAATGCTGCGATACGAACTCTTGAAGTGAACAAGAGAGCTTTGTAGAGTTTTCATGTGACACCTCATCATAATTGGCTGACTTTGGGTTAAGTATGAGGTCTGATCATCCCAATCTGGCTTCTAGGTTTTTTGCTGTTTTGGTCAACATACTTAGGTAAACAGGTGTTCTTTATGTAAACATTATGAAGATCAAAATACCAAAACAGATTAAATATAGAACCAGGCTGGATGCTGCATCATCTGTTACGCTTAATTATTGTGGCTAGTTAGAGTCCTGTTGGTTTGATAGCCCTCTTTGTAGCTGACTTATAAATTTGTTTGGGACTTTATACCTAGCTTTATGTTTGTGCACATTTAAGAAGTATTTTAATAAAAATAATTTATGTCAATTTGAGTGTCTGTGAGATTTTTTTTAAAAGAGGGTTCATTCGTTAGTCAAGAAATATTAAAATAGATCATTCGGAGAAGAGCAGAACCCTGTGCACCAGCTGATTTTTCTGATTTGCTGGGTACTTAATACACATTTCTCTGTCCAGCTCATACGTTGGACAGAGGAACGCTTTACCCTTCTGGCTTCTTTGCCCTTTAGGCAATCAGATTATTCTGGGTATACGTAGGAGCTTTTTTGGTTCTTGTTTACGAAGGGTACTTTTCGGACAAAGGGGAGAAATCTCTCTCTGTCTTTTGTTGCTCCACCCCCTTATCTTCCATATTCTATTGATAAGAAATAGTTACTTCCAAATTCTTATTTTTCGTCCTTTAAATTAGACATACCACTGTCCTATCTACCGTTATTTCTTTTTCACATTTTTTATTAGGAAGTCGGCGGTGGCGTGTTCTCAGCCTCTTCCAGTGATGATATCTGGGCTTTGTGCAGCCTGTCTTTTCTGGGCAGCTCTGTGCTCTCTGCACAGATTACTCCATTAGTCCTCACAGCTGTTCCTGGAGGTAGGTAGGATGGGACCGAGCACCTGGGTGTGAGAGCAGAGGGCTGGAGTGAGTGAGTCTGAGGGAAGCAGTGGGTTACTTCTTTTATCTTAGCATTTCTACTTTAGGCAGACTTCTGCATTTGTACCTATTTTCGTATTTCCTTCAAAGCATTTTTCAGGTGATAACAGTCATCACCTCCATGGCTGGAGAATGAAGTAAAGGGGATACTAATGTAGCTATTGAGAAATAAGAACCTTCACGTAAATCTTTTTAGGTTTGTTAAGAAAGAACAGTTTTAACTGCTGGTTTTGGTAGGCTGTGTGATTTTTGCCTCAGATTCGGAGTGTATTTAAATTGTTTTTGTATTCTGAAATTGAATGGTCAGAAGAAACCCCTCTAATGATATGGTTGTCGAAAATCTGTTGCATTTAGCTGTTTGAAGGTGCAAAATTATATTCCTAGAGCCCAGCTCTGATCATTTCATAATTTTGTTTTGTTAATTTTTAAGCACCGTGAACTTCGGAGTCAAAAGACCTGGCTTCATTTTATGGGCTGATGATATAATCTGTCTGATTCTCTGTTTCCTCCTTTATAATGGAGATAATAATACCTTAAAGGGTCATGGTTACAATTAATGGGATCATGTGTGTGATCTAAGTACAGTGGGTGTCAATAAAAGTGAAAAATAAAAAAAAAATAACAAAAAACCTACCATGATCTCTCTGTCCCACAGAATAAAATCCAAATTCCTTGGTGTCACTTCTGGACCCTCCACAGACTGGCCCGAAATGACCGCATAACTGAACTCTTACTTTCCAGCCAAATATATAACTTCACTCTTCATTTTCCTAAATACATAATAGTGACTTTTGAACTTCTTGACCTAGACCCTCAATATGAAAAAAACATTTTACATGAGACAAAAGTTTTATGAAGTAGTGTTTCATCTTGCCATGTGCAGTGTATGCTATCCTATTTAACTGAGGAAGAAAATGCTGATCTTTTTTTTTTTTTATTTTTATTTTTTTATTGTACTTCAGGTGAAGGCTTACAGAACCAATAATTTCTCATGAAGCAGTAGTACACATGTTGTTTTATGACATTGGTTAACAACCCCATAACATATCAACCCTCTAAATTCTCAATCTTTTTTTTTTTTTCCTTTGGTGAAAATACACATAGCCAAAGATACACCATTTCAAAAATTTCTACATACACAGTTCAGTGACATTGACTATGCTCTTCCACTTGTGCTGTTATTCTCACTTAAGATGAAGGCTTACAGAACAAAATAGTTTCTCATTTAACAGTTACTACAAATGTTGCCCTATGACAATGGTTAACAATCTCACAACACATCAACAATATCCTTACTCAATCTTGTGTTCCCTATCACCAGCTTCCTTGTCCCCTTCTGCCTTCTGGCCCCTGTCACTGGACTCCTGTACCTCGTTAGTCTCATTTGGTTTTACGGGACTGTCCACTCCCAGGCTGAACAGTGAACCTCGGAGGTAACCTCACCACTGAGCTGAAAGGGTGTCTGGGGGCCATACTCTCGAGGTTTCTCCAGTCTCCTTTAGGCCAGTAAATCTGGTCTTTTTTTTTTTTTTTATGAGTTACAATTATGCTCTACATCCTTCTCCAGCTCTGTCCAGAGAAAATGCTGATCTTGACCCATTAAAATGATAGCAAGCAGGTTATAACCTACTGTTCGGAAAACATTGCTCTAGAAGGTCCTCTGTCCTCATTCCTTGAAATTCTACCCCTCCCTCAAGATTCATAGTCCTCCGTCATGACATCTTCCCTCATCTTTGCATCTGGATGTCCTTCTGTGAATGTAACATTTTTTTCTGAATCCCATTTATGGCAGTTACTGCACAGTGGCTTTTATATTAATTATTGCTTTATGATTTACCTCTGTGACTAGATTGCCAGTACCAAGGGGGCATGGGGCTATCATTTATCAGCCTCAGCACCTGCAGGGTGTCTTGTCCACTGAAGCCCTCAGAGGTGTTTGTTAAGAAATTGCCTGGTGTCCTGGTTGCCTCCCTGCCTTTGTGATGACATTTGAAAGCTGTAAAATTAGTGTCTCTATGTGTACACTTGGGACAGGGGGAGCTTCTTACATTACTGCTGCCTAGACCTGATGTTTTCTTCATCTCTTGGGCTGTCCTGAATTCCTGTGTATCTGAAAAGGAATGGTATTAGGTTGGGATTGTGATTCTGGCTTCTAAATGGAGATTCTCAATTTCCTGTTTTATAATGTGCTGGATCTTGGATGCTTCTTTCTGCTCTATGAGCAGAATCAACTATAATCTCTTTAATGGAAGTACAGCCTGATATCTTTCAAACCTGGTGCTTTTGCAGCATGTAATAGATAATAATTTTAGCCTGTGAGACCTGCATTTTATAGTATAAGATGCTTTTAGATATATATGTGTGTGTGTACACTGATCTGTAGATCCTGTACGTAAAGGTATTTATATACAGTATTTTATTTATTATTGATGTGGAGCCTTTCATCTACAGTTAAAAAAAAATCATATAGATCAGAGTAGAATATTTACATCTTAACTACACACTGTATGGAGCCCAGTTTTGAGATCCTGACTAATGATAGGATTTAGAGAAGTGCAGGACCATTTCATGCTTACACAAATTATTCACCTAAAGGTTGACCTCATTTAAAGAAACTGATTTAATTTAGGAAAAGTTATTTCTTTCCCTTTTTAGTCTAACTTAAGAAGCTTGATTGAATTAGTAATAGCTACTGTGGAACTGTTCATGCAGCTGTATAAACTAATAAATCTAGACATAGCAACATCTATCTTTGGACAATAAATTGATAAAATACATATCAGAAATATCTAGGAAATTAGAAGTTAATACTTAACATTTAATGAAATAAATGGTAAGTTCAAGAGTTAAATTTTTTATAATGACTTGCTTTTTAATAATACTGGTGGACCTCTGGGTTTTTATAGTAAATCTGTTCATAGGAAAAATTTTTTTCTTTTTTTTAAATTTCTGTAGTATCAAACACTTACAGGGACTTGTGAAATGAGTTTAGTTTGATTCTTTGCTCAGAGAATTTGCAGACAAGCTTCCTCATTTAGATTCTTTCCGATACAGTCTACCATTTACCAGAACTGAAATATGTGTCTAAAAGGAAACAGGATTTGTCTTAAAAGAGATTTGGAGAAAATCTTCCTTCAATATTTAAAGTGTTTGGCAAAGTCATGTTCACATGGAAGTCAGTTTTGAGATGAGGAAGTTAAAATCAGGTGGCTTATTATTTACGTTACTGGCTGAATGCCTGTCTGATAGGAATGACAGAGAGCACTAATTAATCACCCAGGGTCTCCTCATTTACTAATCACACTGCATGGAACTTCCTTGCTGGCTGAGGCTCAAGGGCAAACCATGGACTTCCAGCCAGCTTATTTTTCATAAGCATTATACTACCGCTATAAATTAACGTGAACTTAATATATGCTGTCAGCAGCTTACTTTCCCATGGCGACCCTCTCTGGTTAAGCAGCTTTAAATGAAACCTTATATTAAAAAAGAAAAGTTTCTTGCAAAAGGGAAAAAAAAAAAAAGATTTAAAATCCTCTTTGCAATCTTTTTTTTCCCCATAGTATATACTGTTTCAGTTTTGATAAAAATCTGCTAGATTAATTGAGTAGTGTGCAGATGACATAATAATTGTTTTTTGTTATCTGGAAAGTGAGCCTATGCCATGCTTAAGGAAGAGATTATTTTCATTACATTGTAAATTGCAATGATAGTGTATTTTTCAAGTGCCTACTTACACAAGGAGTCCACGGGAGGTGCAAATGGTTAATGTGCTCAGCTGCTAACTGAAAGATTGGCAGTTTGAGTCCACCTAGAGGTGCCTTGAAAGAAAGGCCTGGCAATCTGTTTCTGAAAAATCAGTCATAGAAAACCTTGACCACAGTTTTACCTTGACACACATGGGGTCGCCATGAGTCAGAATCAACTAGACAGCGACAACTGGTTACTGTACACAAAGCACCTTAATTCATTTAATTCTTACATCAGTCTTATGTGGTTGCTATTACTTTCACATCTAGTAAATGCTGGGGCCCCACTTTGAACCAAAGTGTGTCACAAAGGCCATGCTCACTTGACTGTGTTATTTATTCATGTGTTCCCTTTTTGCTGTTTAACTTTTAAATAGTATAAACTTTTAACTTGAGGAAATTATCCGTGGCCTACCCTTGGTGGCGCAGTGGTTAAGAGCTCGGCTGCGAACCAAAAGGTTGACAGTTCGAAACCATCAGCTGCTCCTCGGAAACCCTATGGGACAGTTCTACTCTGTCCTATAGGGTTGCTGTGAGTCGGAATTGACTCAACAGCAATGGGTTTGGTTTTTTAGTCTTTAAAGATTTAATTCCTATATCCACATTGATTTTTTACATCCATCTAAATTAATAAATCATTCTAGAAGCATATGGATCTCTAGCACATTGTTCTGTATCTTCAAATCGTTTTAATATAATGCTGCTTTTTTTCAGAGAACAATAAGTTGTAAGCATCTTTATACCAGAGGAAATAAGTGCAGCTTATTCACAGCACTCAGTTGTTCATCATGAGACTCTTCCAGACAATTCTGGAGAAAAGGAAAATTACAGAGTGCACATACATGGATAGTTTCCAAGGCAGTGCCTCTTGGCTGCGGTTGAGAACCCAGACTCCTATCCTGAAGCTGTGGATGATTTGGCTGCCGCTTGTCCTATATGTGAATTAATTTCTTAGAGCCTGTGTAATAAGCTCTTCTATAAAAGAACCTGTAAAAGAGTAATTTGTCAAAACCCGTTTCCCCTCTTTAAAATACCTAACTACACAGAGCAGGTTGATATTTAGTGGCTTACGTGAGTTCTGTGTTAAGCCAACACTTTTCTTCTTAGTATGCAGTGCTGATGTTCTTGGTTGAAGAGAATCCATTCCGTTTCTTTTTATAGTGTCATGAAAAGTTGGAAGGAGGAAAAACTGAGCTGAACATACAGAATAAATAACTAAATGGTGCCGTCAGGCTGCCTTTTTGTTTTCAGACATCCTCCCCTCCCTCATCCTTTGTGAGTCACTGAGCCAGTAAGACAATCAAAGATGCCTCAGTGTATAGAGCATTTTATGTGGAGGTTATTTGTCATCCACAACAAAGGACTAATTACCTCTAGCCTCTTTTCACATGATAATCAATGGATTTGGATCTCCTGGGTGTGTTTCATGTACACTGTATTTGTATTTTTTAGGCTTTGATTGAGTGTAAAGCATCAAAAAGACATGTCAATCCAGTAAAAACATTAAGAGGATTTTAAACCTAAGTGTGGAGAGGTAAAAAGGAGCTGGAAATACAGGCACCTGCCATCACGCTTTTTGTGGTTGTTTGATTTGATCAGAATTACAACTTCTGTGATAGCTATTAAGAAGCCTACATGGCATTTCTCAGCTGTGGCAGTTTCTCTTAGAGTTTGGCATTTCAGAAGGCTCACTGGGAGAAGTTTCAGTTCCCTTATTAATATGAACTTGATGTTCTCGAAGATGATTTATCTGAGGTTCTCAAAGATGATTTCCTGGATGCCTCTGTTACTAATGTTATCAGTAAGGTTTCATTTTAAAGAAACATTGTAAATTCTAATAAAAAGTCGGGGTGCTCTGAATATAGTTTTCTGTAGTGGCTTTGCCTCTGTGTGTGTGTGTGTGTGTGTGTGTGTGTGTGTGTGTGTGTTGGGCATGGGGGCTGGTAGGTGAGGGAAACATGATTCAACTCATTCTATGTAATGTCTGAAAGATTGAAGTTATATTCTCCTGGTGTTCTTTAATAATTACTTCTAACAAACTAAGACAAAATGTTTACAAAAATTTATCTGAAGCATGCAGTTTTTTAGGAGTATTTTTAGTATTTATAATTAAACGAGAATATTTTTTAATGAAAGGATTATACATTAACCACAGGACAGACATCTGTTTAATAACAGATAGAGTCATATTTTATCTTTAAATGTTTAAATGTCATTATATTTCTTAGAAAAGAAAGCAGATTTAATCATCAAAATAAAACAAAAATTAAAAAACACAGACTCATAGGAGCGGAGACCATTTGTGTTGGTTTAAAAAAGAAGGACCAGAAATAGCTAGTACTTAACATCTTCTTGGCCTTCTCAGCTCTGATCTAGCTGACTTCCAACCAGGGCAGACCAGAGGCAAGCCATGGGTGCTGGAGAACAACCTATTTGGTGAGAGGGAAACACTCCCCTCTTCTGGTAAACAATAATGCAAAGTGTGGAGAACTGGGAAGCTGCTGAGATTTTACCCTACTTGCCATCTAACAAGTTACCCTGCCACAGTTTCATGGGTTCTGGCAAAAGACACAAGAGTCCTGGGTCGGAAACAAAGGACTTTTTTTAATCCAGCAATAACAGTAGCCAGAGTATTAGCATTTTTTTTCACTTTTCCTGAGTGCCAGTTCCCAGAGGGTGATGCAGAGAAGGCTAGGTGACACCTGTATACATAGTGAGTTGTGTTATAGGAGAGGAATCCTGAGTTTAGGGAACCTGAATCTTTTATAATGGTTAGTAAACCTGCTTGACCCTTTTTCTCTGGAGGGAAACACAATATCTTCCAGTGCTGTTTGCCATACAAACTTCCTTTAAAAAAGGTAGTTCTTAATAAAGCACGTGCTTGTAATTTCAATCAGTGCCTCACTCCTAAGATGTACGGAAACATGAGAGAATTCTCTCTGAATACAAAGTACAGACAGTCCCCAGGTTGCAAATGTCCAACTTAGGGACAACTCATACTCGCTGTACTTGCCCTTTAATGTGATATGTAAATTTGCCCTTTGAAAAGATTGAACCAACCCCTACTTGGAATGAATTCTTCATCACAATCACCTTCACTTGCTGCATGTGCAGCTTGTAAATCATTGAAAAGGCTTCCGAGCCTTTTCTTGCACCAAAAAAAAAAAAAAAAAAACCCAACCCATTGCCGTCAAATAGATTGTGACTCATAGCGAAAGTAAGGCTAAATAAGGACTGTAGGTACCTATTCCAACTTACCTACAAGTTCAACTTAAAGATACAGTTACGAACATAACCCAGGGCCTTCTGTACTCTGGAAACAGACACCAAAGAAGCACAAATTTCGAGAACGATTAATCTGCACTGGTTTTTAAGGGCAACATGTGTCAGATGATTTAACCAGTAGTTACAGCATATATCTTACTCTGTTATTTTAACAGATGGAAAAAAATGTGATGTTTTAATTACATCAAGTAGCTATATAGAAATCAAATGACAGATGGAAAAAAATTTCATGTTTTAATTACATCAAGTAGCTGTATGGAAATTAAATGACATATTTGCATTGGGCAAATCTGCTGCAAAAGACCTCTCTAAAGTGTAAAAAGCAAAGATGTCACTTTGAGGACTAAGGTGTGCCTGACCCAAGCCATGGTATTTTTAATTACCTCATATGCATTTGAAAGCTGAACAATGAATAAGGAAGGCCAAAGAAGAATTGATGCTTTTGAATTATGGCGTCTGCGAAGAATATTGAATATACTGTGAACTGCCAGAGAATGAACAAATCTGTCTTGGAAGAAATACAACCAGAATGCTTCTTAGCAGCAGGGATAGCAAGACTTCGTCTCACGTACTTTGGCCATGTTATCAGGAGGACCAGTCCCTGGAGAAAGACATCATGCTTGGTAAAGTACAGGGTCAGCAAAAAAGAGGAAGATCCTCAGCAAGATGGATTGACACAGTGGCTGCAACAATGGGCTCAAACATAGCAACAATTGTGAGGTTGGCGCAGGACTGGGCAGTGTTTTGTTCTATTGTACATAGTGTCGTTATGAGTCAGAACCAACTCAATGGCGATTTCTCTCCTACATAAGGCAAAGAATATTACCAGCCATTATAGAGGTGACCTCAGTTCAGTCCTGAGTTCTTCTTTGGCAGTTGCCATCCCTCTCAGCAAAACTTATGTCTTGCCCAACCACACCAGGGGGGATTATCAGGCGGTGCTGGAGTCAGGGACTAGTTTGAAGTAAGAAGTTACTTTCTTTAGTGCCTTCTTCTTGCTGTTTTAATCTCACTTCAATTGAACATAAGTGATCTCCACTGTTTCAGCCCCTTTGCCTAGGAGAGCCAGCCCCTTAATCTCCCTAACTTAATGCATAAGGTGAGGGGCTATCCCTCTATGGGCTGTAGTGACACTTTCTTTTCTGGTTTCCTGCTGCCTCTCTATTTCTCAGTTTCCAAGTCCCCCTCTGTGCACTTCCCCATAACTCTAGAGTTCTCCAGGACAATGCCTTGGGTCTCTTCTCTACATATGGCCTTAACAATAGCACAATAACAACTGTCAAGCACTTTTGGAACATATTCTACATGCCAAACACTTTGCAAAGTAAGCACGCTACATGCTTATCTAATCCTCCCAATGACCCTATCAGATAGGTACTACTAGTGTCTGTTTTGCAGAGGAAGAAATAGAGGACTGACAGGTTAAGTTGTTTGTCCAAGGTCACACGCTAGTAAGTGGGGGAGCCTGGATTCCAACCTGAGTTTGATTCTGAAGCCACCTTACTGTCCAGCCTCCTGGCCCGCGTATATGTGGCAGTACGTTTCCACTTGAATATCCGACATTAATCTTAGTGGTAACACGAATATACCATGGACTGCCAGAAGAATGAACAAATCTGTCTTGGAAGAAGTACAACCAGAATGCTCCTTAGAAGTGAGGATGGCAAGGCTTCGTCTCACGTACTTTGGACATGTTATCAGGAGGGATCTGTCCTTGAAGAAGGAACGCTAAAACTGAACACAAAAACTAATCTTTCTCCTAAAATCTTCTCCCCTTCCAGTATTCCTAACTTTGTAAATGGCATCACTGCCTACTAGGTTGCTTAAGCTAAAAACCTGGGAATTTTCTTAGATTTCTGTTTTTCTCATCTCCCACAACTATTTCACTCATTCATTCAACAAGTATTTATTTAGGACCTACTGTGAGCCAGATAAGCTTTAGGGACACAGAGTGAACTAAACAGACAAAAACCTTAGTCCTATAGAGCTTTGTTCTTGTAGAAATTAATATCCCCATTTTACAGATTTGGAAACTGAGGAATAGGTTAAGTGATTTTTCTTAAGGTCACATGTTTCGGATTCAGACTCAGACATGCTGGTGAAGGGCCCATGATCTTAACCTTCTACTTCCTGTCACCAAATCTCATAGTTTCCTCCTTAATGTTCTCTTCTGTCTTCAAATCTCATAGAGTTTCCTCCTTAATGTTCTCTTCTGTCTTCAAACCACTGCAGCTGCCTCTGCCTTGATTTCGGCCGTTGCCGTTCCCCCGGGATTACTGCAGTAGCCTCCCAACTTGTCTCACTGCCTGCAGGCTGGCTTCCCTTCAATTCATTCTACATAGTGTACTGGAGTGATTCTTCTAAAATGCAGATCGGATCCTATCCCTGTTTGCTGAAAATCCTTGTTGGCTTCCCATAGCTTGGTGGTACCTTGGTGCCTACAATGTACACAGCTCGAGGTGATAAGGCTCCTGCTTATTCCTCTAGTCCAGGGGTTCTCAAACTTTATCATGCCCCACAGTCACCAGCAGGGCTTGTTAGAACTTGCTAGGCCCCGTCCCCAGAGTTTCTGATTCCGGAGGTCTGGGGCCGCCTGATAATTTGCATTTCTGACAGGTTCCCCACGCTGCTGCTTATGGTAGGGCGGAAACCACACTGTGAGAAGCATTACTCGCCTGAAGCCGTGCCTGGCTCTGTGCGCTGCAGCCACTGTAACCACTTGCGGGTTCCTGAGGGGACGGGACATGCTGTTTCATGCTTTGATCCTTTCACATAAGCGGTTTCCTCTGCAGGAGATGGCCTTCCTGTCTCCTTCCCTTCAAAATACAGTTCCAGTGTCACTCTCTAGGAAGCTTCCTCTGACCCCACAGTGATCCCACAGCCTTGCCTCTGTGTTTCTGTGGCATCCTGTGTGCGTCTTGGGAAAGGGTCCATTCCCTGTGCTTGAGTTGTGGTTTTACGTGTTTTCCTCTCACCCACTGCCCCCAGACTGTTAGCTCTTTAAGAAAAGAGATCATCTGTTACATTACCTTTATATCCTGGCACCTAACACAGTGCCCAGTGTATTTTGAAGATACTCATTAAATGAATTGAATTATATAGTCCTATTTGTGCTTTTAAAAAAATAATAATCCTATTCTGAGTTTTATTTGCATTAACCCTTAAATCTTGCCTAAGATGTTTTTTTAAAACGTTATTAAGATGTTTCAATACAAAAACAGTGTACATCTGAGAGTATTAAATTTTCAAAGGTATCATTAGCGTGAGCTGCCCTGCTGGGCTGTTTAATGAGATCAGCAGGAGCTTATTCCCACAAAGGCTGATGTTTGTCTGTAGATAACTTACTTCTCATGCTGTGGTTTGAATGACTTGAGTTATCCCTCAGAACTCCTCAGCCTTCAGAACATCTCTCTGGTCTGTTTTCAGCCTTGGTTTCATTTAATCAGAGAGTTACAGATGGACTAGCCCAGAGACAAGCAAAGATCTGTGGGCTCTAAACTTCCAGCCTCTGTGCTTCCATCCAAAAATGAAGAGGTTAATCCTTCGCATTCCTTTGTATGTGCCTGCTTTGCCTGTGTAATTTCCAAGAATATAGGTTTTATTGCCTGCATAGCACCCTCCTTTTCTCTCCTTTTCCATCTCAACTTACTAGTTCTTACCTAAATGTTAAGCCCCAAGACTCTAACAAAGGAGTTTCCAAAGAAGGTTGTCTCTGGATTGTAGACATTGATTCAAGGTGCACCCTGGTCTTCTCGTAGTGTAGTGCAAATTCCAGGGAAAATGGGAGAGAACACTAGCCCAAAATGTTTGGGTACCACCAAAGAGACCCCTCCAGTGCTCCTACTCACCACCCCTTACCCCTTCCCAGGCTCTGCTGTGCAGTATTGCTTCTATAACCATTTCTTGGATTCCAGCTATATCATTCTGTTTCAAGAATTCAACAAGCAGGCAGGGTACACTTCTTTCCTGCAGGTGGAAGTGTGACTGAATTATGTGTTCCTTCACACACCAAGCAACAACAGCTTACCCAGTTATTGAAAGCAACTGGTATTTCTACTCAGTTATTTGGAAAGGAACAACACCCTTTGCCAGACCATTATTAACCTCTGGAGTCCCCTTGTTCTCATGCCTGTTTTGGGTGTTTTATAGTTAACAGTGAGCTTGTCACAGGAGTAGAGCATGAAGGACGTTAGTGTGGTCTCTTATTTATGTCTTAGGACCTTCTTGGTTGCAAGCAACAGAAAGCCCCCAAAGTAGCTTGAGCTTAAATGGGGAAGGGGCACTTACAATAGGAACCCAGGGATATTGCATGGAACCCAGGATCGGGAAGAGCAGACGGGCCTCCTGGGAATAAGGAGCAGGAAGCAGTTCAAGAACAGAAGTTACTCTTGATTTCTCTTTTGCTTTCAGTATCTACATACTCCCTCACTTTCTCCAGAACACACAGCGCACATACCCTCCTACTCTGTTCTAGTGTAAAGGAGATCAAGACTGACAAAAATCACAGTGTCCAATTCCAGGTTCCTGGGAAAGAGAGACCCTGGCTCAGCCTACCATTTAATGGATCGACTCTTCCTGAGTCACACGTCTGACCTTGGCCAAATCCTCTGTCTAGGGAAGGTAAAGTGGGAAGTGGGCTCTCCTTTACACACAGGGCTGCAGGGGCCCACTCTTGAGGGTGGGGTCAGTTTTCAGAAAGGGAGGGTATAGATTGAGAAGCTACCCCAAACAGTATTATTTATATCCTATGTTTGTCCAAAAGGATTCAGTACAAAAAATGGGTATAATGAGATAAAAACCCATCCACATAGGATATAGTACACAAACAAGGAGTGATGATAAGTTTAGGCAGAGAGAAGTTGTATCAAGAAGTCCTGGATGGGGAGAAACCTATTTTAATGCAGGATTTCAGAGTTAATAGATTTTTAAGATCTGGAGCTAATCACATCCAGAATTTATGACCCAACATGCTAAGGTAAGAAATAGAAATGTTTTTAAATTTAACTTAATCTCAGCATTCTGACTAGAGTTTATTAGTTTTTTGTAAACACACGGGAATATTGGAAACATTGATTCTGGGAGGATGCTTACGCTGATATCAGGGATAATTAATTGGACAGCGGGAGTCGCTGCCACCTTTAAATGGTCACACACTCTCACAGTGCTCATTACTCCTGTTGTCTGACTCCTGGCCACTTCGCTCCTTTATGGTCGTGTGTGTGTGTGTGTGTGTGTGTGTGTGTGTGTGTGTGTGTGTGTGAATATCAAATAAGGATACCTGCAGTGAGTGGTACAGAAGTCGGAAAGAGAGAGCACCTGTGAGCCCTGTGAACTGGGGTGTTTTCTTGTACTTGGGGGAGACAGGGCTTACATTGACCAGTTGTAGGTCTGGGGAGAGGGACAGAGAAGTGTATGAGGAAGGGGGAGGGAACTAATATTGATGACGTACCGACTATACCAGGCACTCGATTGACTCCTTGAATCTCAGTCTTCTCCCGATCACATTGATCCTCACAGCTGCATTGGGCAGTTCCTTCGGAGCCCTTATTATCTCCATTTGACCGAGAGGACACAGGGGCTCAAGGACATCAAGAAACCCCAGTGATGCTTTTTCTCTCAGAGGAGAAACCACAGTCCTCACCCTGGCCTTCAAGGCCCCACACAGCCTGGCTCCTGTTACCCCTGTCCTGTGTACATCAGCCACTCCCCCAGTTATTCCTCACAAAGGCCTTAGGGCCTTTGCTAGACTGTTCCCCTGCCATAGCCCATTAACTCTTTCACCTCCTTTATGTTTTTGCTTATAAGTAGCTTTCTTGATAAAGAGCCCTGGTGATGCAACAGTTAAGTACTCAACTGTTAACTGAAAGGTTGGCGATTCCAACCCACCCAGCAGTTCCAAGGGAGAAAGACCTGTCAATCTGCTCCTGTAAAGATTTCATAACCCATTGCCGTCGAGTTGATTCCGACTCATAACGACCCCATAGGACAGAGTAGAACTACCCCACAGAGTTTCTAAGGCTGTAGTCTCTACGGAAGCAGACTGCCACATATTTCTCCTGAGGAACGGCTGGTGAGTTCTAACCATCAACCTTTTGGTTAGCGGCTGAGTACTGTAAAGACTGCAGCCTAGAAAACTCTATGGGGCAGTCTACTCTGTCCTATAGGGTCACTACGAGTTGAAAATTGACTCCACAGCACCCAACAACAACTGCTTTCTTTCCTTTTTTTAAAATTGTGCTTTAAGTGAAAGTTCACAATTCAAGTTAGTTTCTCAAACAAAAATTTATACACACATTGTTACGTGACCGTAGTTGCTCTCCTTGTACTGTGACCGCACACTCCTCCTTTCCACCCTGGATTTCCCATGTCCATTCAACCAGCTCCTGACCCTCTCTGCCTTCTTATCTCGCATTCAGACAGGAGCTACCCATTTAGTCTCATGTATCCACTTGAGCTAAGATGCACACTCTTCACATGTATCATTTTATGTGCCATAGTCCAGTCTAATCTTTGTCTGAAGAGTTGGCCTCGGGAATGGTTTTATTTTTGGGCTAACGGAGAGTCCAGAGGCCATGTCTTCCGGGATCCCTCCAGTCTCAGTCAAACCATTAAGTCTGGTCTTTTTACTAGAATTTGAGTTCTGCACCGCACCTTTCTCCTGCTCCATCCAGAACTCTGTTGTGTTCCCTGTCAGGGTGGTCATTGGTAGTAGCCATGCGCCATCTCATTCTTCTGGTCTCAGGCTGATGGAGTCTCTGGTTTATGTGACCCTTTCTGTCTCTTGGGCTAACACTGTCCTTGTGTCTTTGGTTTTCTTGATTTTCCTTTACTCCAGGTGAGTTGGGACCAATTGATGCATCTTAGATGGCTGCTTACTAGCTTTTAAGACCCCAGATGCCACTCACCAAAGTGAGATGCAGAACATTTTATTAAACTTTGTTATGCCAATTGACCTAGATGTCGCCTGAAACCATGGTGCCCAGACCCCTACCCCTGCTACTCTGTCCCTTGAGGTGTTTGATTGTATTCAGGAAACTTCTCAGCTTTTGGTTTAGTCCAGCTGTGCTGACTTCCCCTGTAGTGTGTGTTGTCCTTTCCTTCACCTAAGATAATTTTTGTCTACTGTCTAGTTAGTGAATACCCCTCTCCCTCCCTCCCCACCCTTGTAACCATCAGAGAATGTTTTCTTCTGTGTTTAAACCTTTTCTTGAGTTCTTGTAATAGTGGTCTTATACAATATTTGTCCTTCTGCAACTGACTAAATTCACTCAGCATGTTGCCTTCCAGATTCCTCCATGTTATGTTTCACGGATTCATCCTTGATCCTTATCGTTGTGTAGTATTCCATTGTGTAAATATACCATAATTTGTTTATCCATTCATCCGTTGATAGGCACCTAGGTTGTTTCCATCTTTTTGCTATTGTGAACAGTGCTAAAATGAACATGGGTGTGCATATATCTATTCGTGTGACAGCTCTTATTTCTCTGAGATATATTCCAAGGAGTGGGATTGCTGGATCCTATGGTATTTCTATTTCTAGCTTTTTAAGGAAGCTCCAAATCAGTTTCCAAAGTGGTTTTACCATTTTACATTCCTACCAACAGTGTATAAGTGTTCCAGTCTCTCGACAACCTCTCCAACATTTATTATTTTGTCTTTTTGGATTAATGCTAGCCTTGTTGGGGTGAGATGGTATCTCACTGTAGTGTTGATGCACGTGTTTCCAATGGCTAATGATTGTGAGCATTTCCTCATGTGTCTGTTAGCTGCCTGAATGTCTTCTTTGGTGACGTGCCTGTTCATATCCTTTGCCCATTTTTTAACTGGGTTATTTGTCTTTTTGTTGAGGATTTGCAGTATCTTGTAGATTTTAGAGATTAGAGGCTGATCAGATTTGTCATAGCCAAAATTTTTTTCCCAGTCTGTAGGTTGTCTTTTTACTGTTTTGGTGAAGTCTTTTGATGAGTATAAGTGTTTAATTTTTAGGCGCTCCCAGTTATCTAGTTTCTCTTCTGGTGTTTGTGCATTGTTACTTATGGTCTATATTCTGTTTATGCCATGTATTAGGGCTCCTAGCATTGTCCCTATTTTTTCTTCCATGATCTTTATCGTTTTTGATTTTATATTTAGGTCTTTGATCCATTTTGAATTAGTTTTTGTGCATGGTGTGACATACAGGCCTTGTTTCAATTTTTTGCAGAGGGATATGCAGTTACGCCAACACCTTTTGTTTAAAGAGGCTGTCTTTTCCCCAATTAATGGTCTTTGGGACTTTGTCAAATAACAGCTGCTCATACATGGATGAATTTACATCTGGATTCTCAATTCTGTTCCATTGGTTTATGTGTATGTTGTTGTACCAGTACCAGGCTGTTTTGACTACTGTGGAGGTATAATAGGTTCTAAAATCAGGTAGTGTGAGACCTCCCACTTTGTTCTTCTTCTTGAGTAATGCTTTGCTTATCTGGGGCTTCTTCCCTTTCCATATGAAGTTGGTGATTTGTTTCTCTATCTCATTAAAAAAATGCCGGTGGAATTTGGATCGGGATTGCATTGTATCTGTAGATCGCTTTGGGTAGAATTGACATTTTCATAATGTTGAGTCTTCCTATCCATGAGCAGGTATGTTTTTCCACTCATGCAGGTCTCTTTTGGATTCTTGCAGTAGTGTCTTGTAGTTTTCATTGTATAGGTCTTTTATGTCTCTGGTTAGATTTATTCCTAAGTATTTTATCTTCTTGGGGGCTATTGTAAATGGTATTGATTTGGTGATTTCCTCTTGAAGTTCTCTTTGTTGACGTAGAGGAATCCAGCTGATTTTTGTATGTTTATCTCTTGTATCCTGAAACTTTGCTGAAGTCTGCTATTAGTTCCAGTCATTTTCTTGTGGATTCTTTGGGGTTTTCTGTGTATAAGATCGTATCTTTTGCAAATAGAGATACTTTTACTTACAAATTTGGATGCCCTTTATTTCTTTTTCTAGCCTAATTGCTCTGGCTAGGACCTCCAGCACAGTGTTGAATAAGACTGGTGATAAAGGGTATCCTTGTCTGGTTCCCATTATTCTCAAGGGGGATGCTTTCTGACTATCTCCATTTAGGATGATGTTGACTGTTGGCTTTGTATAAATGCCCTTAATTATGTTGAGGAATTTCTCTTCTATTCCTGTTTTGCTGAGTGTTTTTATCCTGAATAGGTGTTGGACTTTGTCAAATGTCTTTTCTACATCAATTGATAAGATCATGTGGTTCTTGTCTTTTGTTTTATTTATGTGATGGATTACATTGATTGTTTTTCCAATGTTGAACCATCCCTGCATACCTGGTATAAATCCCACTTGATCATGATGAATTTATTTTTTTGATATATTGTTGAATTCTTTTGGCTAGAATTTTGTTGAGGATTTTTGTGTCTGTATTCATGAGGGATATTGATCTGTAATTTTCTTTTGTTGTGGTGTCTTTATCTAGTTTTGGTATCAGAGTTATGCTGGCTTCATAGAATGAGTTTGGGAGTATTGCATCCTTCTCTATGCTGTGAAATACCTTTAGTAGTAGTGGTGTTAGCTCTTCTCTGTAGGTTTGGTAGAATCTCCAGTGAAACTGTCAGGGCCAGGGCTTTTTTTTTGTTGGGAGTTTTTAAATTAGCTTTTCAATCTTTTGTTATAGGTTTATTTAGTTGTTCTACCTTTGTTTGTGTTAGTTTAGGTAGGTAGTGAGTTTCTAGAAATTTGTCCATTTCCTCTAGCTTTTAAATTTGTTCAAGTACTATTTTTCATAGTATTCTGTTATGATTCTCTTAATGTCAGTTGGGTCTGTTTCTTATACGGATTATCTGCTTCCTCTCCTGTTTCTCTTTTGTCAGTTTGGCCAATGGTTTATCAATTTTGTTGATCTTTTCAAAGAACCAGCTTTCGGTCTTGTTAACTCTTTCAGTTGTTTTTCTATTGTCTATTTCATTTAATTCTGCTCTAATTCTTATTATTTCCTTTCTTCTGGCTCCTGAGGGCTTCTTTTGCTGCTCCCTTTCTATTTGTTCAAGTTGTAGGGTTAATGTTTTGATTTTGGCCCTTTCTTCTTTTTGGATGTGTGCATTTATTGCTATAAACTGACCTCTGAGCCCTGCTTTTGCTGTGTCCCAAAGGTTCTGGTAGGATGTGTTTTCATTCTCATTTGATTCTATGAATTTCTTTATTCCATCCTTAATTTCTTCTATAACCCAGTAGTTTTTGAGCAAGGTGTTGTTCAGTTTCCATGTGTTTGATTTTTTTTCCTTGCTTTTTCTGTTGTTGATTTCTACTTTTATGGCTTTCTGGTCAGAAAAGATGCTTTGTAATATTTCGATGCTTTGGATTCTGTTAAGGCTTGCTTTATGGCCTAATATGTGGTCTATTGTGGAGAATGTTCCATATGCGTTAGAAAAGAAAGTATACTTGGGTGCTGTTGGATGGAGTGTTCTGTATATGTCTATGAGATCAAGTTGGTTGATTGTGTCATTAGATCTTCCATGTCTTTATTGAGCTGCTTTCTGGACCTTCTGTCCTTCACCAAAAGTGGTTTTGTTGAACTCTCCTACTATTATTGTGGAGCTGTCTATGTCTGTTTTCAATGCTGTTAGAGTTTATTTTATGTATTTTGGAGCCCTGTTGTTGGGTGCATAAATATTTATTATAGTTATGTCCTCCTGGTGTATTAACCCTTTAATCATTATATAGTGTCCATTCTTAGCCTTTGTGCTAGATTTTAATTTAAAGTCTATTTTGTCAGAGATTACTGTTGCCACTCCTGCTCTTTTTGAGTGTTGTTTGCTTGTTATATTTTTTCCATCCTTTGGGTTTTAATTTGTTTGTGTCTTTAAGTCTAAGGTGTATCTCTTGTAGGCAGCATATAGATGGATTGTGTTTTTTTATCCAGTCTGCTCTCTTTGTCTCTTTATTGGTGCATTTAGTGCTTTACATTTAGTGTAATTATTGATAGGCATGAGTTCAGTGCTGTCATTTTGATGTCTTTTTTTTTGTGTGTTGTTGACTGTTTCTTTGTTTCACTTTATTTTCTGTGCTGAGTCATTTTTCTTTATGTATTTTGTTTTTGTCTTTTTCATTCTCGTTGATTTTGTATTTGCTGAGTCTTTATGTTTTTCTTGTTTTTTTTTTTTAATGTGTAGAATTATTAGTTTCCTTTGTGGCTACCTTAATGTTTACCACTATTTTTCTAAGTTTAAACCAGTCTCTTATTTCTTTATATTGCCTTGACTTCCTCTCCATATAAAAGATCTATGATTACATTTTTTAGTGCCCTCTTTTTTGTTTTAATGTTGTCATCTTTTGCATATTGACGTCTGTGTTTCCCTGTTTTCAGTGCTTTAGCTTTGATTTATTTTTGTGACTTCCCCAACAGGGTTGATATCTGGTTGCTCTGTCCTGTGTTCTAGTGGTCTTGGGTTGTTATCAGATGTTATTGATTTTCTAACCAGAGGACTCCCTTTGGTATTTCTTGTAATTTTGGTTTTGTTTTTGCAAATTCCCTAAACTTATGTTTAGCTGGAAATGCCCTAATTTTGCCGTCATATTTGAGAGACAGTTTTTCTGGATATATAATTCTTGGCTGGCAGTTTTTTTCCTTCAAGGCTTTAATGTGTCATCCCGTTGCCTTTTTGCCTGCATGGTTTCTGTTGAGTAGTTCGAGCTTAGTCTTATTGACTCTCCTTTGTAGATGGCTTTTCATTTATCCCGAACCACTCTTAAAATTCTCTTTTTATCTTTGGTTTTGGCCAGTTTGATTATAATATGTCTTGGTGACTTTCTTTTGGGATCTACCTTATGTGGTGTTCGATGAGCATCTTGGATAGATATCTTGTCATCTTTCACGATATCACGGAAGTTTTTTGCCAACAAATCTTCAACAATTTTCTCTAACCACCCCACCCCCGCCATTCTGGTTCTCCAGTCACTTGTAGGTTATTCCTCTTGATAGAGTCCCATATATTTCTTAGGGTTTCTTCTTTTTTTTTTTTTTAAATCTTTTTATCTGATTTTTCCTCAGATAAGTTGACATCAAGTGCTTTGTCTTCAGTCTGACTGATTCTGACTTCCATTGCCTCAATTCTGCTCCTGTGACTTTCTATTGAGTTGCCTAATTCTGAAATTTTATTGTTAATCTTCTGGATTTCTGATTGCTGTGTCTTTATGGATTCTTGCAGCCTGTTAAATTTGTCATTATGCTCTTGTATAACCTTCTTAAGTTCCCCTGTTGCTTTGTCTCTGTGTTCCTTGGCTTGTTCTGCATTTTGCCTGATCTCTTAAAGAGTTCTGTATATTAATCTTTTGTATTCTACCTCTGGTAATTCAGAGAAGTTCTCTTCCTCTGGAAAATTTCTTGATTCTTTGTTTTGAGAGCTTGCTGAGGCCATCGTGGTTTGCCTCTTTATGTGATTTGATATTGACTGTTGTCTCTAAGCCATCAATAAGTTATTATATTTTTTTATTTTATACTTGCTTACTGTGTCATAGCTTCGTGTTTTGTTTAGTTTTGATATGCCTAAATTGGCTGCTCATGTGAGCTAGTTTGATTATTGGCACCTTTGAAGCTCTAGCGTCCTGAGCCCAGGAGTCTGTTTACTTTTCTTGTATGGATTCAGCCTAGGTGTCCAGGTAGTCAGTCACCAAGTGTGTGGTGCAGGCTCTCACTTACAGTCTTAGACAGGCGGGGGTTATTGGTGTAGGCACAGGCATCTGGCTGCAATAGGGGGTCACGTGTTTAGCAAGGTAGGGGGCTGATGGCTGCCCCTGAATGCCTGGGAGGAAAGCGTGTCCCTGTTCCCTAGAGCACATTGGTAGGTGGTTTTTGCAGCCAGACTGTGAGTACCCAGCGATGTTAGCTGTAAGGACTAGGAGGCACCACTTATTCTTGGACCCCTGTCACAGGTGGCTAGGTGGCATGGGCGGAGCCACCAGTCCCAAGACCCCTGATGTGTGTAGTGAGGACCCTGCTTAATGGGCAATGTCAAATGTCATGAACCTGCCACTTCACCATATAGCTGATACAGTTGAAGTTAGGCTTCAGGTATATAACCTATTGTCCTGTAGTAATGAGGGCCTACGCCGTTGAAATGGACCCACACAGGTCTATGTAGGACTAAAAGGCATTCAAAGTCTGTGGACCCCTTATGCCTGTGCCTAGGCCAAGGAGCTGTGCCTCCCCTGAGTTCCCAGCTTAGGGAAGCTAGCAGATTATTTTTCCAGTTTCTTAATGTGTTCCCTCTTTGAGGCTGGGAGAATGGCTCCGGGTGCATGATGGGTCCTACTTCCAGCCCAGGGGACTCAGCAGTCACTGAAGCTGGCCCGGGACCCAGTACAGAGTGGGGCGGGGACAGGTAAATGGGAGAGAGGTTTTTCCCAAAGAGAGTGTTTTTTAATCTGTGTGGTAGGTCAGACGCATGTACTTATCTTTTGCTAATTGAACACCGTTTTTCACTCATTCTGGAGGCCCGAGTAGATTCTCTGCTGCCCAGTCTCTCCCGATGTGGAAAACGCCTCCCGAGTACCACTGCTTGCCTCACCACACATGCCAGCCCATCCAGCCTGAAGGGTACTGGCTCGCGCTGTGTCAGGTCTGGCAACTCCTTGCTGCTTCTGAACTGTCTCTCCCTCCCCCTGACACTCAGTCCAATTCCTCAACTTTGCGTTTCATGTTCAGGGCTCCTAGATTGTCATATAGAATCGATTTACTTGGTTTTTTGGTCTCTGTTGTAAGTGGGACCACAGGAAGTGTCTGACTACTCTGCCATCTTGGTCCTGCCTCCAACAGCAGCTTTCTTCAGGGAGACCTACCTTGTTCACAGTCTTTTAATATTGCAGCACTCTCTCACACCCCCTTGTACTACTCCCAGTCCCCTATGCTGCTCTCTTTTTTCATAGCACTTCCCACCTTCTAAAAATCCGTATAATCTATTTATATATGCTTATTGTGTTGCGTTTGTCTCCCCATGCACCTCAAATAGAATGTCAGCTCCACAAGAGTGGGGATTTTATGTTTTTTTAAATCTTTATTTTTTTATTGTACTTATTTGAAGGTTTACAGAACAAACTAGTTTCTCATTAAACAATTAATACACATACTGTTTTGTGACATTGATTGCCAACCCCATGACGTGTCAACACTCTCCCCTTCTCGACCATGGGTTCCTCATTACCAGCTTTCCTGTCCCCTCCTGCCTTCTCATTTCTACCTCTGGGCTGTTGTGCCCCTTTAGTCTCATTTTGTTTTATAGGCCTGTCTAATCTTTGGTTGAAGGGTGAACCTCAGGAGTGACTTCGTTACATAGCTAAAAGGATGTCTGGGGGCTATACTGTCAGGGTTTTTCCAGTGTCTGTCAGACCAGTAAGTCTGGTTGTTTTTGGTTTGTTTGTTTTTGTGAGTTAGAATTTTTCTCTACATCTTTCTCCAGCTCTGTCCAGGACCCTCAATTGTGATCCCTGTCAGAGCATTTGATGGCGGTAGCCAGGCACCATCTAGTTGTGCTGGACTCAGTCTGGTGGAGGATGTGGTAGCATGGTCCATTAGTCCTTTGGTCTAATCTTTCCCTTGTATCTTTGGTTTTCTTCATTCTCACTTGCTCCAGACTGGGTGAGACCAGTGGAGTATCTTAGATGGCCTCTGACAAGCTTTTAAGACCCCAGACGAAGTACAGAGATTTTTGTCCGTTCTGTTTTGTTATTTATCCAAAGCCCCTGATATCTGCTTGGCACATAGTGAGTACTCACTAAATCTGGCTTGAATGATTTAAGACCGTTTCCTAAAATCTCAAAACCATGATGCTGTGGAGCCAGGGTGCAGCAGGCAGGCTGTGCTCAGGCCACGTTGAGGATGTCATTCAAGCTGACGTGAAGTGAGAGAGGTTGACACTGGTGCAAATGAACGTCCTGTTTACAAGTTTTGGTTTCATCTGTCACACCAATTTATGAGGATTCCTAACAGTCCGAATGTAGAGATATTTGTTTCCCTGGCGCAGAGTCACACAGGGACCTGGTGGCAAAATTGAGATTGACTTTCTGTGTATTAAATTTTCCACCAGCCCACACTTACTCCTTTGGCATGCAAGAATTAGACTGAGAGTCTTTTCACTCCTGGTGGTAAACCGCTGCTCTGTAAAACCAGAACCAGTTTCCTTCAAATCAGTTTGACTCATGGCGACCCCATGTGTGTCAGAGTAGGAGTGTGCTTATAGGGTTTTTTTTTTATTGTTGTAAAACTATATAAAATACAACATTTACCAATTCAATGTTTTTCACACGTACAGTTTAGTAACATCAATTACATTAATCATGTTGCACAACCATCAGCAATAATCTTTGCCAAATTTTCCATCACCATAAACAGAAACTCACGGTTTTGTAAACAATAGCTCCCCATTTCCCCGTTGTAGGGTTTTCAGTGGCTGATTTTTTCTGGAAGTAGATCACCTTTTGGTTAGCAGCCCAGTGCGTTAATCATTTGCACCACCCAGGGACTCTGTGCTCTGTAAAGACACCATTTATTTTGTTTTTGTAAGTATTTAGTATGCTGTGTGTCCTGCTGTACCCTGCTTGCCTCTACTAGAACTGGAGTGCTGTGCAGAGCGAAGTATCAGGAAGTATCTAATAAAAAGTACATGTGTTACAGCATCTGGAAAAGACATCTTTCCTAATGCCACTTTGTCTCTTTCCTCCCTCTGTGACAAACATTTTGAACGATCTCTCTTGTTTATTCAGGCAGAGCTTAAAATTTTTTTAAAACTTAATCAAAGCTCTAGCTACCCCCTGCCCCATTGTTATTTAGGATAATATTTGTGAGTCTTCTGTTTAGGTGAGAAGACTGACCTGATTTTTGTTTTCCTCTCCCGTGTTTACCTTGCTGCATTGTTATTTTCGGTCTGTTCATGGATACTGGGCAGATGGTACTGATGTAATTGCTATTTTTTAAGCAGTGAGGGTTGGAAGTGTCAGTTGCCTATGGACTTGGATGTACACCATATGCATCACTGTTTCATTTTTATGAATAAAAGTAGCTGGGGAAAATAATGGATTTTAAAATAATTTATTTTTTAAAAGTACACAAGTTAAAAGTTGCTTCGAAGAGAATTCGGATAGCAGCCAAAATAACCTATAAAAGAAAACTGTCCTTCAGAAATGCCACTGGATCTCAAGCTAGTTATGCAGTTGGCACCCAAGAGTTATTTCTGTCAGAGAGGACATACGATGGAATTTTGAAGAGTCACAATCTCTATGTACAGGATGCCAGAAACATATGCAATATTCTTAACACCTCTTTCTTCACCCTCACCCCTTCCCATATCCAGTCATCACTGAAAATGTCAGTTTTACTTTTAAATGGCTCTCAGTGCTATCCACTTCTCCACCACATTGCCATCCAAGACACCATCAGGCCTTGCCAGGATGACTACAGTCACCTCCTTTTTTTGTCCCTGTGCATCCACTCCGGCTTCCCTCTAATCTTTTCTGTACCCAGGGCATCATTTTTGTGAAACCCAAATCTGATAATGGGCCGCCTGCCCACCCCACCCCTGACTACCACACAGAGTTAGTCCTTAGTGGCTTCCTATCACTCTTAGAGTAATGACTGGATTTCTTAACACCGGTTTACAAGGCCTTTCATGGGCTGGTCCATGCTTGCATCTCTAATTGCAAGCCCCACAGACCTGGGCCTCCACCCCTTGTCTGTGCTCCTGCCACACCAATCTTTAAACTGGTCTTTAGACATTTTCACTTGCCATTTTTCTCTCACCACAGGGCCTTTGCACATTCTCTTCCCTATTCTTTTGAAACACTTTTTCCTCCTTCCTTTGCCCATTAACTCCTCATCCTCCCAACCCAGATTATGCATGCCTCATTCAGGCAAGCCTTCCCTAGCCGCTCTCTGGGTCAAATTCCCCTCCTATAGGCTCTCTTGGTCTGTGCACTTTTCCTTTATAGACCCATCAGGGCCATTTTATCTTTTTACCTGTAATTATCTGATGAAAGTCTGTCACTTTACTGGACTGTAAACTCAGTGGGGGCAGGGACTATATCTATTTTCTAATCTCCATTTATCCCAAGAGAATAGTAGTATCTGGCACAAAGTAGCAACTCAAAAATATTGGTTGAAGATTGAATGGATGGATGAATAGCTTCTTCACGTACCCATTTTTGTACCATTTGGAATGGGAACTGCTCCATTTCCAAGATGTTGAGAGATTCAACAAGGCCGAAAGCAACCAGATGGAGGAAGAGATCTTCTGCTTATAGGCCTCAGAGAAAGGGGGGCAGGTGTGGCCCTCCCAACAGAGATGCCCAGTCACACAAGTCACATCCTAGGGCCACTTTCCTCTCCAGGTTTTCTGACTATCAGCTCTGCTGGCTCTTCCTCTGCCACGTCAGGCAGACTTCCGTCAGCGTGGCACTCTCAGTATCAATGTAGGGCCTTTCTCACTCCCAGCCAGGAAAACGTACCTGTGACTAGAACACCTAGAAATGAAAGGAGAAATTTTGAGTCTTAGGGCAAGAGTTTCAGTGCATCCCTCTAGCCTTGATTTGGCTCTCTGGACAAACATTTTATGACCTTAGAAAGGTGCCATAATAGTTGTGAGCTTGGCCAGAGGAGTCAGATTTCCTGAGCAACCCAGCTCGGCCACGTGTGTGATCTTAGGAGATTTAAATTTTTAAGTCTTAATTTTCTTATTGATGAAATGGGAATAATAACAATACTGTAAGCTCTCACAACTGGACTATTAAGCAACATCATGATAAACAAGGAAAATATTGAAGTTGCAAAGGATTTCGTTTACTTGGATCCACAATCAATGCCCATGGAAGCAGCAGTCAAGACATCAAACGATGTATTGCATTGGGCAGATCTGCTGCAAAAGACCTCTTTAAAGTGTTAAAAAGCAGAGATGTTGCTTTGAGGACTAAGGTGTGCCCCATCCAAGCCATGGCGTTTTCAATTGCCTCATATGCATGCGAAAGCTGGACCATGAGTAAGGAAGACACAACTGCCACCCATCCTCCCTCGTTAACATCATAGAGACAGGATTTACAACACATAGGGAAATCACACAGTACCAGGAATCATGGCCCAGCCAAACTGATACGCACATTTTTGGGGGGACATAATTCAAACCATGACAAAGACTGAAGAAGAATTGATACCTCTGAATTATAATGTTGGTGAACAATGTTGAATATACCATGGACTGCCAGAAGAACGAACAAATCTGTCTTGGAAGAAGTACAGCCAGAAGGCTTACTAGAAGCAAGGATGGCGAGACCTCGTCTTACATACTTTGGACATCTTATCAGGGGGGACCAGTCCCTGGAAAAGAACATTATGCTTGGTAAAGTAGAGGGTCAGCGAAAAAGAGAAAGGCCCTTAACAAAATGGATTGATACAGTGACTGCAACAGTGGGCTCAAACAGCAACGATTGTGAAGATGGCATAGGACCCGGCAGTGTTTCATTCTGCTATACATAGGGTCACTATGAGTCGGAACCGACTCGACGACATCTAACAACAAGAAGCTCTCCAAAAGGACTATAATGTGAGCCACCTTTGTAATTTAAAGTTTCCGGTAGCTACATTTAAAAAGATAAAAAGAAACAGGCAAAATTAATTTTAGAAATATATTTCATTTAACCCAATATATCCAAGATATTATCATTTCAACATGTAATCATCAGTAAAACAATTATTGATGAGATAGTTTACATACTTTTTATTTGTATGATTGTTGTGGTTGGATGCCACTGAGTCGGTGCTGACTCACAGCAACCGCATGTGACAGATTATAACTGCCCCGTAGGATTTTCTTGGCTGTATCTTTACCAGAGCAAATCGCCAGTGAGGTCTTTCTCCTGCAGAGCTGCAGATGGGTTTGAACCACCATCTTTCTCTTAGCAACCGAATGTTTAACCATTATGCCTTTTGTTCATATTAAGTCTTTGAAATCCAGTTTATATTTTACACTTACAGCACAGCTCAGTTTGAACTAGGCACATGTCAAGCACTCAATTGAGCTAGTGGCTGCTGTGCTTAGTGCTTTGTATGCATTGTCTGCCTTAAGCCTCAGAACAGCTTTTTTGAAAAAAAAAGTTTTTTAACATTATGTTCTTTTTAAGAAAGATAAAAATGAAGCTTAGAGAGTTTAAGTAACTTTGCTCAAAGGCACACAGCTTCTAAGCAGAGGAGCAGAGATTTGAACCATGATGAGTCTAACGTCAAAGTAAATGTTAGGTGCTGTTGAGTCGATTCTGACTCATAGCGACTCTGTGTACAACAGAATGAAACACTGCCCAGTCCTGTGCCATCCTCACGATCTTTGCTATGCTTGAGCCCATTGTTGCAGCCACTGTGTCAGTCCATCTCATTAAGGGTCTTCCTCTTTTTCACTGACCCTCTACTTCACCAAGCATGATGTCCTTTTCCAGGGACTGGTCTTTCCTGATAAGATGTTCAAAGTATGTGGGACGAGATCTCATCATCCTTGCTTCTAATGAGCCTTCTGGCTGTACTTCTTCCAAGACAGATTTGTTCATTCTTCTGGGTCCATGGTATATTCAATATTCTTCACAAACACCATAATTCAATGGTGTCAATTCTTCTTCGGTCTTCCTTATTCATCGGCCAGCTTTTGCATGCATATGAGACGATTGAAAACACCATGACTTGGGTCAGGCACACATTAGTCCTCAAAGTAACATCTTTGCTTTTTAATGCTTTAAAGAAGTGTTTTGCAGCAGATTTGCCCAACGCAACGCATTGTTTGATTTCTTGACTGCTGCTTCCATGGGTGCGGTAAAATGAAATCCTTGACAACTTCAATCTTTTCTCTCTTTATCATGATGTTGCTTATTCCGATTGTGAGGATTTTTTGTTTTCTTAATGTTGAAGTGCAACCCATACTGAAGGCTGTAGTCTTTGATCTTCATCACTAAGTGCTTCAAGTCCTCTTCACTTTCAGCAAGCAAGGTTGTGTCATCTTCATATTGTAGGTTGTTACTGTGTCTTATTCCTATCCTGATGTCGTGTTCTCTTCATATAGTCCAGCTTCTCAGGTTGAATAAGTATGGTGAAAGGATACAACCCTGACGCACACCTTTCCTGACTTTAAACCACGCAATATCCCCTCGTTCTGTTCAAATGACTGCCTCTTGGTTTAAGTATAGGTTCCTCATGAGCATAATTAAGTGTTCTGGAATTCCCATTCTTCTCAATGTTATCCATAATTTGTTATAATTCACTCAGTCAGATGCCTTTGCATAGTCAGTAAAACACAGGTAAACATCTTTCTGATATTCTCTTCTTTCAGCCAGGATCCATCTGACATCAGCAATGATATTCCTCGTTCCACATCCTCTTCTGAATCTGGCTTGAACTTCTGGCTGTTCCCTGTCGATGTACTGCTGTAACTGCTTTTGAATGATCTTCAGCAAAATTTTACTTGTGTGTGATGTCAATGATATTGTTCAATAAATTCTTCATTTTGTTGGATCACCTTTCTTTGGAATGGGCACAAATATGGATCTCTTCCAGTCGGTTGGCCAAGAAGCTGTCTTCCAAATTTCTTGACATAGACGTGTTGAACACCTCCAATACTGCATCCGTTTGTTGAAACATCTCAATTGGTATGCTGTCAATTCCTGGAGCCTTGTTTTTCACCATTTCCTTCAGCGTAGTTTGGACTTCTTCCTTCAATACCATTAGTTCTTGATCATACGCTACCTCATGAAATGGTTGAACATCGACCAATTGTTTTTGGTATGGTGAATCTGTATTCCTTCCATCTTCTTTTCATGCTTCCTGCGTCATTCGACATCTTCACCATAGAATCCTTCAAAATTGCAACTCGAAGCTTGAATTTTTTCTTCAGTTGTTTCAGCTTTAGAAATGCCGAGCTCGTTCTTTTCTTTTGGTTTTCTATCTCCAGGTGTTTGCAGATTTCATTATAATACTTTAATTTGTCTTCTTGAGCTGCCCTTTGAAATCTTCTGTTCAGCTCTTTGACTTCATCATTTCTTCCATTCTCTTTAGCTACTCTACATTCAAGAGCAAGTTTCAGAGTGTCTTCTGACATCCATTTTGGTTTTTTCTTTTTTTCCTGTCTTTTTAATACTTCTTGCTTTCTTCATGTATGATGTCCTCGATGTCATTCCACAGCTGGTCTTCGGTCATTACTATTGAATATATCAAATCTATTCTTGAGATAGTCTCCAAATTCAGGTGGGATATACTAAAGGTTGTATCTTGGCTCTTGTGGACTTACTCTAATTTTCTTCAGCTTCAGCTTCAGCTTGCACGTGAGCAGTTGATGGTCTGCTCTGCAGTTGGCTCCTGGTCTTGTTCAGACTGATGATATTGAGCTTTTCCATTATCTCTTTCCACAGATGTAGTCAGTTTGATTCCTGTGTATTCCATCTGACGAGGCCCACGTTTATCGTCCCCTGCATCATTTCTATCACCAAGGCTGTATTTTCCAACTACTGATCATTCCTCTTTGTTTCCAACTTTTGCATTCTGATCACCAGTCAATGCATCTTGATTACATGTTTGATCAGTTTCAGACTGCAGAAGTTTTCCCATGGTGGGGAAATGGGAGTTTATCATCAAAGTAAATAGTCATTGATAAATTCCCATTGTTCCCCCGTGGGACCGAAAGTTGAAGCAATCAGGTTAGAATTATATGAGATATGATCAAGGCATCTGTCTCAGTCATCTGGTGCTGCTCTAACAGGAATACCACAAGTGGATGGATTTAGCAAAGAGAAGTTGATTCTCTCACAGTCCAGTAGGCTCCAAGTCCAAATTCAGGGCTTCGGCTCCAGAGGAACCCTTTCACCATCGGCTCTGGAGGAAGGTCCATGTCATCAGTCTTCCCTTGGTCTAGGAGCATCTCAGCACAGGAACCTCAGGTCCAAAGGACGTGCTCTGCTCCCAGCACTGCTTTCTTGGTGGTACGAGGTTCCTGCGCAGAGAAGCTTCCAGACCAGGGGAAGACTGATGACATGGACCTTCCTCCAGAGCCGATGGTGAAAGTGTTCCCCTGGATCCGAAGCCCTGAATTTGGACTTGGAGCCTACTGGACTGTGAGAGAATCAACTTCTCTTTGCTAAATCCATCCACTTGTGGTATTCCTGTTAGAGCAGCACCAGATGACTGAGACAGAATTTGGTACTGAGAGTGGGGTGCTGCTCTAACAGATACCTAAAATGTGGAATCAGTTTTGAAACTGTGAATGGATAGAGGTGCAGCAGCAGCAGAGGACCAGCAGTGGCAGAGAACCTGCAGCAGCAGAGAACCAGCAGCAGCAGAACCAGGAGACCAGTGCAAGATGGCACTGGAGCCGACCCACGGAGTGAGAGAGCTGAGTGCCTGTGCCCCGGAGGCTTCCTGGTGGAGTGGGGTGCCTTCGGGCACTTATCAGTTGAGTTAGGCTTGCTGACCCACAGAGCAAGGGAGCTGAGTGCCTGTGTGCAGGTGGCTTCCTGGTGGAGTGGGACGCCTCCGGGCACTTAATCGGTGGAGATACCGAGCTTTGGAACACTTGCCCCAGCAGGGCAGATGCGGGCGGGCGTGAGGCCCCAGGGCCAAGAAGCCACAGAAAGCAGAAGCTGAAGAGGCAAGGAACACAAGAAGCTGCCTCAGTCTCAAAAGGTATGGTCATGACCTCAAGGGTTTCAAAGGGTGGAGCCATGGCCTCTGGCATTTCTAAGGGAGTTGTCACTCTGAAGGACTAGGAGAATGGTATGCCTAAAGCCGAGGGAGTAGAGTTGCCGTCCCAGTGGGCCTGGAAGGCGGAGCTGAAGCCCAGGGCCTAGGGACCTCCATTCAGAATTCGGAGACTGTGGCCAATACCTGGAATCTGGAGGGCAGGGCTATTGTGTAAATTGTCTCAGAACAGAGGATTATTTTCAAGCCTTGACGGCTAATGTAGTATGCTCTGCTAACTTGCTTGGTGCCTGTTATTCCTTCTTTCCCTGCAGTTTCTCCCATTTGTAATGGAAATGTCTAGCTTTTGCCTGTTCTGCCATTGCACCTTTGGAAGCAGATAACTTGTATTCTAGATTTCACAGATGAAGAGGAATTTTTGGATTTTGGACTTGGAGTTAAGACTTTTGCTGTAATATGATGAGATGAATATGTTTTGCATGTTGCAAGGATGTGATTTTTTGGGGGCCAAAGGGTGGAATGTCATGGATTGAATTGTGTCCCCCCAAAAATGGGGGTAGCAACTTGGCTAGGTCATGATTCCCAGTATTGTCTGATTGTGTTATCTGATGTGATTTCCTTATGTGTTGTAAACTCTACCACTATGATGAGATTATATGTGATCTCCTCATATGTTATAAATTCTATCACTGTGATGAGGTTATACTGATGAGGTTGACAAGATTAGTGTCTTAATGGAATCTCTTTTGAGATAGAAAAGAGAGAAGCGAGCAGAGACACATGGGAACCTC
>NW_004444227.1:741687-788253 GCF_000243295.1 Trichechus manatus latirostris | reverse complement strand
GCAGAGAAGCTCCCAGACCAAAGGAAGACTGATGACATGGACTTTCCTCCAGAGCCGACAGAGAGAGAAAGCCTTCTCCTGGATCTGATGCCCTGAATTTGGACTTGTAGCCTACTGGACTATGAGAGAATAAATTTCTCTTCGTTAAAGCCATCTACTTGTGGGATTTCTGTTAGAGCAGCACTAGATGACTGAGACAGCATTCTATATGCCTCCCCTAGCAAGGGTGCCGTAATTGAGCTAGTGGCTGGACAGTGCTGTTTTAGCTAATTTGTGTAAAACAGTACCCAGCTCATACTGTGCATTCAACAAATATTGGAAAAATTATTTTTATTAATTTTGACATCAAAATTTGTGTGGACAAACATTTGCACTGTCTCTTTGCATAAATTGTCATGTGGGAAGATGTGTCCAATTTTTTTCCCCTCTTTTCAAAGGAGTAAAGAGTTGGCTCTAAGTGTTGTCAGCTATTCCCTGTACGTTGGCCTCTGTGGGTTTCAGAATGAGGTCATTCTGGTGGTTTATGGTCTTCTTTTCTTCGGGAGGTGGGGAAGGGGGAAACTGAATGTGCTGCAAGTGCTGCGTGCCTGGCTCTGCTTTTTGGCTCTTCTCTGTTTAATTATTTGGAATTGGAACAACATGATTTTAAAATAAAACATATGGGCTGAGAGTATTTGGGAGGACATTAGCTACTGATGTAGCACAGAAGGTATGTATCAGATTGAAGCTGCTAGCCCTGCACCACTTATTTAGGTATTGAGTATTTGCCTTCAAATTCAGTGTTCTTTTTCCAAATTCTTAAAGCCTTGTTTGGAAAGTGACAGTTAAAGGAGGAAATATTGGAGGAAGTATGTACAGGAAATTTTCTCTGAGTGTTCTTTAAATCCATCCTTTTTCTCCCTACTCTTTGTATAAAAGCATTGGTTTCAAATTTGTTCATATGGTTTGTGAAAGTTTTTTTAAAGTTTCAAGAAAAGAGAGGAGAACTTTATTCAAAGAGGAGAAAGCAGACCCACCACTGAATGTTTCTGTCCTTCTGCTTGACTCCAGTGCTGACACCAGCAGGGGGAATTTCTGATCAACAACCAGTTCTTACATGAAGGCAGCATTTTTATCTCTTTTTACCCCCTCAACTCTCCTTTGCTCACTGGGGGAGACATATATGATGCCCTGATCATATCACATGTATTGTAACCCAAATGCTTCAACTTTCTGTCCCATGGGGGGAAAATGGGAATTTACCAGTGACTATTGGAGTCCTGGTAGTGTGGTGGTTAAGAGCTCAGCTGCTTATCAAAAGGTCAGCAGTTCGAATCCACCACTCATTCCTTGGAAACCCTATGGGCAGTTCTGCTCTGTCCTGTAGGGTTGCTATGAGTCAGAACCAATTTGACAGCAATGGGTTTTCTTAAATTTACTTTGATGGTTCAAACCTCTGCTCATCTGCTTAGAAAATGTGTGCCTTTGAGCAAGTTAAACTGTCTAAGCCTCATTTTATCTTTCTTAAAAAGGATATAATATTCAAAAAATATTTTAAAAAAATTATTGAAAGGCCTGTTTCATGACCCATGGTATATACAGTATACCACCTACTTTTTCCGGCTCTCAGCTTCTTTGGGAGTGTAGTTTTACTACTGAAAGTATTTGCTGCCCTCCACTGGGGATTTATGTAATGGTGAAAGGTGAAAGAAACCTTAGCTGAAGCAAAATAGCTGGGGTATGAGGCTTGCAAGTGAGGTTGTGCATCCAGGAAGTGTGATTTGGTAAAAATTTTGTCTCAGTTGGCTTTTGTACCCCTAGCTAAGCCATGTGAGCATACTTATGGTTTTCTATGTGATAGTTAGGGAGCCTTGTTTTGTGCTGTATTTGGAAAACCAGAGGTTCCCCATGTAACCTAATGGAAGGCGCCACAAAAGAACATTAGCAACCAAGCTCTGGAGGTAAGATGGGTTCCCACTAATTATGGGGTTTGAGAACCTTAAAAGTTCTGTGGTAACCATGTAGTACCAGAATTATCTTAAAATCCATGTTACCAACCAAAAATTTAAACATGCTCCATGACTCAGCATGCTTCCATTAAAGAAAACACATGGCATCCAAAAAAAAAAAATTCAAAGCAGAAAATAATTGAGCCTTGAAAGTTTAAGGCAGACAGTGCATACAAAGCACTAAGCACAGTGCCTGGCAAGTAATAAGAACTTCCATAAATGTTAGTGATTAGGCAGGGATCCTCAGCAGTGACATGCCCATCCTCTTTAGCAGCAACAGAGGTGGTTGATCACAATGTCCGTTGTCACAAAATCCCACTTATTGCTTTTCTTGACACTGTGATTAAATACTGTATCAGGGGTGTATTAGTTAGGGTTCTCCAGAGAAACAGAACGAATAGGAGTGTGTGTGTGTGTGTGTGTGTGTGTGTATGTGTGTGTGTGTATGTACATGTGTGTGCATGTGTCTGTATGTATATATGTGTATATATGTATGTATGTATATATGTGTGTATATATATATTTATGTATGTGTATCTATGTATATGAAGTCCCTGAGTGGCACAAATGGTTAAGTGCTCGATTACTAACTGAAAGGTTGGTGATTGGAACCTACTCAGAGGTACCTTGGAAGAAAGTCCTGGCGACCTGCTTCCAAAAGGTCACTGCCTTAAAAACCTATGGAGCATGGTTCTACTCTGCAACACATGGGGCCAACGTAGATTGGAATCAACTTGATGGTAACTGTTTTTGTTTTATACACACACATACCCTCCACTCAGGCAGGAGTTGATATTGCAGTCTTGAGTCTAAAATACATAGGACAGGCTGGCAGGCTAGAAACTTGGGCAGGGATATCTATGTTACAGTCTTGAGGCAGAATTTCTTCCTCTCCTAGAGACCTCAATTTTTGCTCTTATGGCCTTCAACTGATTGGATAAGGCCCACTCACTTTATTGAGAGCATTTTCCTTTACTCAGAGTCAGCTGATTGTAAACGTTAATTGCATCTACAGAACAGCAACATCTAGACTAGTTTGCTTAAATAACTGAACAGTATAGAATAGCCAAATTGACACATAAGACTAACCATCAAAAGGGGAAATAACCAAATGTTTGTCCATTAAAAGCACTAGAATTAGAAAGTGAGGCATTTCACTGGTATGGGTTTGATGTCATGTGTGTGAAGTCAAAACCTTAACTCTGTGCTCCGATGCTTTCCAGGTCTGATGGGACCCTCTGTGTTCATTTGTCAGTTCTTACCCTATTGCTCATAAAGAAACCCGGTGCTGTGGAGTCAATTCC
Organism: Trichechus manatus latirostris; assembly: GCF_000243295.1. Classification (NCBI taxonomy): domain Eukaryota; kingdom Metazoa; phylum Chordata; class Mammalia; order Sirenia; family Trichechidae; genus Trichechus; species Trichechus manatus. Next base: position 784,961 of record NW_004444227.1, on the reverse strand, counting down.
AAATTACAGTGACCCTGTAGGACAGAGTAGAACTGCCCCATAGGGTTTCATAGAACCTGTGAATATGAGAGTAGTATCCTGAATTATTTTATTTTCATACTACAGAGACTCATGTACCTTTAAGTCATTTGGGGGACTGGTTTATTTGTTGTATTGGGTGTGAAATGTAACATGAAACAGCATTCTGACCAGTGCAATACAGGGGCTGACCACAGTTTTTCTACTGGAGTATTAAAAAAAAAATCTTTCTAAACATTTTTCACACCAGTAACCAGTTGGCCATCAAGTTGATTCCAACTCGTAGTGACCGCATGTGTGTTAGAGTATAACTGTGCACCATAAGGTTTTCAAGGGCTGAGTTTTTGCAGGTAGATCGCCATGGCTTTCATCAGAGGTGTGTCTGTGTGGACTTAAATCTCCAACCTTTCAGTTAGCAGCTGGGCACACTAACCGTTTGCACCATTCAGAGACTCCACTTTTCACACAGCTCCCCCATAAGGGCAAAGGAAGGAAGAAGTGGGTCTTCATTTTTTTGCCAAGTCAAGGACATGCTGAATTTTTTCTGTATAAAAATCCAAACCCACTCCCGTTGAGTCGATTCTGACTCGTAGTGACCCTATAGACCCCCGTAGGGTTTCCAAGGCTGTAAATCTTTATAGAAGCAGACTGCCATAGAGTGCTGGTGGGTTCTAACTGCTGACCCCTCAGTTAACAGCCGAGTGCTTTAACCACTGCGCCACCAGGGCCCTTCTTTTCTGTATAGGGGATCAGAAAGTATTGCGTACTGTCTTACTGCAATGTTAGGTAACTGCTGCAAGCTTTGGGACAATTACCTGGGAAGTGTACTTTCAAAAGCACCACTACATTTTTCTTTTCCTTTTTGTTCTTTGTTTTCTTTTTTCGTTGCCTTGTTTTTCCTCTGCTCCTGCTCTTTTCCCAGTCCCATTTGGATTTATTAGCTGCTGCCTACAAAGTGTCAGTAACCCCCTGCTTTGAGTGGGCAGACACGCCAGGTGGACAATTCTCAGATTTCCCTAAAATTGCAAAGAATAACCACATTCACTCTTGTTTTCTCTGGGTGCCCCTCTCAGTCGACAGCCTTCCTGACATTTAACTTAATCGAGATGCTAGTAAAATAAACAGTATGTACTGCTACCATCGACAGAAAGTGCCTGTCAACCTACCCACTTTCCTTTCACTTCAGTGGAAAGGAAATGCCGAGTTGCTACTGATAATAAAACGAAGGAATAAGATGTCTCTTTCCTCATGGCCAATTACCCCCAGTCCTGATCATTGAGCTCTTAGTGGGTGGACAGCCTTGTACAATGTGTCATCAAGTCTGTGACACTCCAATTATAAGACACACTCTTATTTTAGGTACAATAAAGGGAAAAAAAAGTCACCAATTAAACTGTGAGATACCATGGATTTTGAGACACATTCCAGTTTCAGAGATGTTAAAATGTGGTGAAAAATGTGTATCTTAGAGCAGACGAAATACAGGGAGAACTAATTAAAATGTAAAGTTCTCCTGGGTACCAGCTGATTCCCCTCCTTGTCCTTCACAATACTCAAAGAGGCTACTTGACAGAACTGTGAGATACTTGATGATGTACTAGATGCCCCATATGCATGGAAACTGAATGCTTCTTTGTGTTCTTCTTTAACTCAATCCCACGTGTTACTTGTATACTCCGTGTTATACATGAGGTGCTGGAATGGAGCTAAAACCAGGAAGAGTTGTGGAAGCCCTCTGAACTGCCATTTAAGTAATTTAGGTTTCTGAAAAAGAGAAGAATGTAGGAATTTTGTTTGGGTTTATTGGATTTGATAAGATTCATGTTACATTTGAAAAAGTAATAATGAGCTTGTTGAAGGACATTGAGGACTTCTGCATGCCCTCTTTGACCTGGCCCATCTATAATGACATGTTGATGAGAAGAGAATCACCAGCCTTGGGGTTCTGTGCTCTTCCAAATCCCTGCCTCTGGTTATCCATTTTCTAGTGAGCAGCAGGCTCAAATTCATGGGGACACTCCCTGTTCTCTCTCCCAACCCAAAAGACAGCATTAAGTGTTATTGATGACTTTCATTTTACTCAAGATTCTACCCAATTATTATTTTTCATAATCTGAATGACTTCTTAGCACCTAACTGTCTCCAACTCTTAATACCTTAATAATTTTAGGCAAGTGGATTATGGTATTTCTTTTCCTGGTTGTCATGGATTGAATTATGTCCCCCCAAAAAATGTGTGTATCAATTTGTCTGGGCCATGATTCCCAGTATTGTATGATTGTCTACCGTTTTATGATCTGATGTGATTTCCCTATGTGTTATAAATGCTATCGCTTTGATGTAATAACATGGATTAGTGGCAGTTATATTGATGAGGTCTACAAGATTAGATAGTGTCTTAAGCCAGTCTCTTTTGAGATATAAAAGAGAGAAGCAAGCAGAGAGACATGGGAACCTCATACCACCAAGAAAGCAGTGCTGGGGGCAGAGCACGTCCTTTGGACCTGAGGTTCCTATGCTGAGATGCTCCCAGACCAAGGGAAGACTGATGTATCACAAGGGCCTTTCTCCAGATCCGAGAGAGAGAAAGCCTTCTCCTGGAGCTGATGCCCTGAATTTGGACTTGTAGCCTACTGGACTGTGAGAGAATACATTTCTCTTTGTTAAAGCCATCCACTTGTGGTATTTCAGGTTATAGCGGCACTAGATGACTAAGACACTGGTAAAGACTGTTATTCAGAATTTAGAGAAAGCTATTTCCTAGCCAAGTAAAATGACAAATGTATTGACTGAAAACTTTATTTGTATGAGTAAAGAAACTGTGTTTACCCTTCTCCTTACACTGCTTTCTTTCTTTATTTCAGTTTTTGGGAATAGCGTTTCTTGGAATTGGACTGTGGGCATGGAATGAAAAGGTAAGTTGAATATAATAAAAACACACATTTTGCTTGTTAGAGGCTACGCGTTACATATATTGTTTCATTTTCCTCTTTGATAACTGAAGGGTATAAAGAAAAATGACTGTACTAAAAGAAAGTGTTCTTGGAAGATAATGCCATACTCTAAAAGATTGTTTAGGAATGGGGCCTCAACTGATCACTGCATCAAAATAATTACAGCAGTAACAATACACATGCAAAACAGAGAGTATGTATTGGAATTTTATCAGTTAGCCAGAGATACATATTCCAATGGACATTTCCTTACTCTGGCACAAGATTTTTAGTAATGCGTAGAAATATCACTTAACTACCTGTAGCCTTCTTTTCTCTCTTACCTTTTTTTTTTCCTTAAATATCCTTTGTAAGATTATCTAAGCTATAAAAATGATTTTCTTTTTTTTTTTTTAGTGTGAGCATTATGTGACCAACTGTTAGTATATGATATGAAGGAAACTGGATATCACTCTTGTGAATATCAGATAAACTCATCGTTAATGCTAAAGAATGTGACTACTTGACTGCTGATGGCAGGTTTAAGGAGTATTCAAAAATTCATGATCAAATATAGTGTAATAAATGGAAAAATCTGGAATTCTGGAGTAGCATGTTCTAGGTTACAATGAAGATGCGCTAGGCAACACACTGATGACAGCTCTACCCTGTGTCCACTCCTCCACATTACTTCTCATCTGTACCTTTTAATTTTTACCTTACAATTTGTCGTACTGAGGCCAAGCACTGGAATCCAAAAATGAACATGAACTACTTTTTTCTTCCTTTTTTGGAAGTGAAATAGTTTGCAGAATTTTATCTTTCCTGGTATTTGGCTACACAGTAAAGCTTTATTATCTTCCGCCTTGTGAGAGTGAGGGAGTGTATGGATTGATTAAAAATTGTTGTAAACTACGAGGTTAGTTTAAATTTTCCCAGAAGACTCTTCTCTTATCTCTCTGGTATTTCGCTCTCCTAGCCTGACCACAGCCTTAAGCCAAGAGTTCCTTTGATGTGTTCCAGGTATCGAGAAAGGAGAGAAAAACTAAAGATCCAGGAAACAACAGCCCCCCAGATGCCGCAGGAATTTCCACAACCAAAACAGTGTTCACATAGACTCTCTGAAACAAAACTCGAAGTAAATCCTGAGTTTTGAAAATGAACCACCCTCTATTTATTTAAAAAATGCTTTTACAGAATGTAAAATGTTTTACAGAAAATGAGCTGCCTTCCAGCAACCAGAGTGAAGTTATGAGATGGGGCAGTGATTATATACGAAGTGAGACAAATTAAAGTCTCAAAACAGAGATAATCTTCTCTCCAGAAACTTTTATGTGGAATACTGGTCTTCTTTTTTATTATGATTAGCTTCTGCCACAATCCTTTTGTAAGCTTGGAGATTTGTATTGGTGGAATCTCAGAAATTCCACTTTTAGAAGCTCTCTGGTTGGTTAAACTGCCAGATAACACAGCTTTTTGTAAGTCCTTTCATAAGAGTCCATTTCTATCTGCCTTAAACAGATGCTGGAAAGCATTAAATGATCTGATTGTCTGAGCAATGAACAGACAATTGGTTGTTTTGAAGTTTTTTTCTTCTTTTTATGAAATATAATTATCTTTTTGTTTCATCAGTTGCCCCAAATATCTCTTCTCTGATAAAATCACAAACTTCTAGAACTGGCAGTTTCACACAGATATCAAGAAAGAGGGTGATGCTGTCTTTAGGGAGGAATGAAATAAGCAGTCCATTCTTCATCAGGGGCACTCTCAGCAAATAGAAAGTTTCTCTTGAAAGTTGAAGTTAGTTACTTGTCCAAGATCATCCAGCTCCTGTGTAGCAGATCTAGATGAGCAGGATCCAAGTGGAGGCAGCAGAGGGGAGAGGACATGTTCAATCTTGCATTTATTCATCCAGTGACCAGTTTGGTGAATACTGGCCACATGTCAGGAACTGATCTGGGCCCTGGATGTTCAGGAGCAAATGGTGCAGAGCCCCTGCCTTCATAGCGCTTGTATTCTAGTGCAGGGAGCTGGCAACGAGCAGTTAACCAGCCAAGTGGATACATCCAGGTAGAAAGGTAAAGTGCAGGGTAAGAGCTAGCTAGAGAGTGATGGGAAAAGGGGGCTCTTTAGACAGTAGTTGGGAACTACTGAGGAGGTGGCATTTAAGCAGAGACCTGGGTTTAGTAAGAGGAATCCACAGACCACTGACGGAAGAGCATTCCAGGCAGAGGGAATAGCAAGTGTGGTGGGCCTGAGGCAAGGACTTGGTGATTCCAAGGAGCAGCAAGAAAGTGAGTATGACTGGAAGGAGAGAACAAGGGCAAGAAGAGGCAAGGGATGCAGTGAGAGAGGCAGGCAGAGGGCAGACCAGGCAGGGTGGTCCTCACATGTCATGAGCTGGAGTCCTTCACCATCTTGGTTGTGCTCCCCTGACCTCATTTTAGTGTGTTCTCTGTACCATTGGGAGGGTGCTTGTTGTGGATTATATTGTGTCCGCCCAGAATGTGTGTTGGAATCCTAACCCCTATACTTGTGGGTGTAATCCTGTTTGGAAATAGGGTTTTCTTCGTTATGTTAATTATATCATACCCAAGTAGGGTGGGTTCTAAATCTAATCACTTCTGTGTTATAAAAACAGCAAATTAGACACAGAGACACACACACTGGGGGAGGCAGATGCCATGCAAGGATTGCCCAAGGAACCAAGGAATGTCTGGAACTACCAACAAGGAAGCAGGCAACATGACGAAGACCTTGATTTGGACTTTTAGCCTCTAGAACTGTGAGAAAATAAATTTCTGTTCTTTAAAGGCCCCAACTTGTGGTATTTCTGTACAACAACAGTAGGTAACTAAGACAGTGCTTTATGGGCTGTAGAAAGTATGGCTGGATTACACTGCTTCTCCCCTGAGCTCTTGTCAGTGCTGCTCAAGATCCCACTGTTGATCGCTGAGCCCACAGTTCACTGAGGGTCCCAGTTGGTTGCAGACCCAGATACTAAGCTGTGTTTTCCTCATCCACTTCATGTCTGGCTGATCAGAGTCAATGCAAGATTCCACATTTATTCAGTTATAGTTCAGCCCACCTCTCACCTGCTGAGATTGTTTTAGAGTCAGAAGCTGTCATCCAGCACATTCCCCATTCCACTCATCTTGGTTTCGGCTGCACATTTTGATCACCCTCCTCCCTCAGTTTCTTCTAAATCACCTGTGCTGCCTGGTGAAATTCAGATTCAGTAGGTTTGGGATAGAGGCTGGGATGCTTTATTTTAACAAGCTCCTAGATCGTTTTGATCGCAGTCAAGCTTAGCTATCACTAATAAATGCCACTGATATGTTGAACAGGCAAGGACAGAGCCCAATGACATGTCACTAGAAATCTCCTTTGAGGTTGACACTGATTCACTTGTGTGTGCCCTTGGGTGTCATCAGTCAAGCAGCTTCTAATCCATCTCCTTGTCATCGCATCAGACTGTTTTTCTGCATCTTTGTAGAGGTACAGATAGACTATATCCTGTTCTTTTCTCTGGTTAACTAGCCAAGGCACTCAGATGAACCTGATAATTTCTTATTGAACCCATGCTGGGTCCTGGTGCACATCACTTTCTCCTCTAGGTCCTAAGAAACCCTTGTCAGTTAGGCAAGGTCTAAAGCTTGCTTCATCACTCCCCAGTTCTTGAAACACTTTCCTCACTTGGCTTCCAGGATATCACACGCTCTGCGTTTTCCTACTTCATAGGCTATGCCTTCTCAGACTCCTTTTCTAGTACTGCTCATCTCTGACCTCTAAATTTTGGAGAGCCCCAGGCGCTGCCCCCAGACCTCTTCTCTATCTACCCTCGTATTCGAGGAAGTCTTATCTAGGCTTGGGGCTTTAATTACCATCTATCACTGATGACTTCCAAATTTATATCTTTGGCCCAGACCTCATCTCAACTCCAGACTTGTATAGCCAGTAGCCTGCATATTTCCATTGAGATGACTAATGGGCTTCTGAAAGTTAACACATCCAAAACAACACAATACTGATTCCCCCTCAGACCTGCCCTTCCCAATTGCAGTAAATGGCAGCTCCACCCTTCCATTTGCTCAGGTGTGTTTAACGGCCGCCTTTCTTTTCTTCTCATACCACGTGCAGTCCATCAGCAGATACTGTCAGCTCTACCTTGAAACTACTGTATATTGAAAATCTGATTTCTTCTCACCACTGCCACTGTTATATCCCCGTCTAAGCCACCACCATATCTTGCCTGCATTAGTGCAGAAGCCTTCTAATTATTTCCCTGCCTCTGCTCTTTCATGCCACCCCCACCCCAGGCCCATCCCCATGCAGCAGCCAGAGTAATCCTTTTAAAATATAAGAGAGATCCTGTCACTCCTCTGCTCCAGACCCCCAGTGCACTTAAGTCATTCAGAGTGAAAGTCATATATGGTACCCCATTACCTCTGTCCTAAGGTGCCTAGGTGGCACAAGTAGTTTCCACTCGACTGCTTACCTAAAGGTTGGTGATTTGACCCCACCCAGCAGTACCGCGGAAGAAACAGTCTGGCAATCTACTTTTGGAAAAATTACAGCCAAGAAAACTCCATGGAGCAGTTCTACTTTGTAACACACGGGGTTGCCCTGAGTCGGAATTTACTTGGTGGCAACTAACAACAACAACATGACCTCTGTGACTTTCTCTCTCCTACTGTGTCCTCCCTTGCCGCGCTCTAGCCCCACTGGTCACCGTGCTGTTCCTCCAACATCCCAAGCGTGCTCCTTTCTCAGGGCCTTTGCACTTGCTCATCTCCTGCCTGGTACAGACTCCCCCAGATACCCACATTGATGCTTTCTTTTATTTCCAGGTCTCTGTTCGGAGGTCACCTTTGTCGATATGCCTTCCTGGCTTATTGAAAGTAGCACCCTGCCCCTGTACCCAGCCCTTTCTTCCCTCTTCCCTGCGTTCTTCCCATGACAGGACTTACCACTAATGGTCTAACAGGTAGTTTGGCCTTCTCTCTTTCTCCTCTAGAAAGTAGAGTCTGTGAGCACAGAAACTTTTTGTTTGCTGCTAAACTCCAGTACCTAAAACATTAACTGGCACATAGTAGGTGTTCAAGAAATACTGTTTATGACAGAAGGAATGAGCAAGTGAATGATGAAAGCGTTTTTTTTAGACCCTGGCTGTTTTGTGGCCTGTATCATTCAGCTATAGATGTCAGAGTCGCTTCAGATCTCTAGTAACAATTCTTACAGCATAAAAGGAGGTAAAATTACATCACAGTTTCTGACGTCTGGTTTGACAGTGGTACAGTGTTAGAAACAGCAAATCTGTAAGCTCCTGTAAAGAAAACAATCGCTGTTTTTCTTTCGTAAAACTGGAAATCTATATATGATTATCTCTTTTCATGGAAAAATGTAGGGTACATTTCCTTTTCCTTGGAAGAGTTATTTTCCCTTTTGCCCAGCTTTATGCTGATGACTCAGTTTTTAGGTGAGAGCGAGAGGGAGAGTGATATAATGCAGTGAGAGTGTTGCCAGCAGAGTTGTTGGGGTGAGGAGGAGGACCCTGCTTTTCAGAGTCGCAAAAATGCCCTTCCCTGAACCTCAGTATGAGTTCAGGGGTCAAGGACTGGCTTGTCTGGCTGGAAAACTCCTTGAGGGCTGGAGCCTGTCTCCTTTGCACTTTTATGCTTAGTTCCTAGTCCAGTGCCTGCTACACAATGGTCATGCAGAAGACGTGTGTAGACTAAATGAATGACAGTATGTAAAGGAGCCTTTATACATTGTAAAATGCCACACGGGGAAGAAAAAAGGCACTTAATAAAGGGATTTTACTTTTTCACTTCCATGATCTCTGGAACTTCTCAGGTTAAACTTAAGGAGAAAGATGACGTTCTGTTTCAGGGATGGGGAAACTAAGGCTCAGAGAAGTTAAAGCAGAAGTCTGGCCCTCTCCCTCCTGGTCCCCTGTCCAGTCTTCCAGTATCCTCCATTACGCTTGCTTAGTTGAGTTTTGTAGGGGCAAGCTGGAAGGGAAAGAAGTTTGTGCCCAGCACTGATCCCAGGAGGGAGACAGGCAGGCAGGAGAGCTCTAGCTCCATATTGCTTTTCCTGCTAGGTGTTTCTATAGATGCTGATGTTTTTTTTCCCTGAAGGCTTTTTCCCTGCCCGTTGTCTGTAAATATAAGTCTCATTTCAGTGCCCTCCAGTTGCTCCCTGTCAAAATCATATGATAGGCTCACTTTGGAAGAACTTTCCCTGTTTTCCCAGAAGGGAAATTAGACACAATGAGATTCAATGATTCAGGCAGATCATAGCCCTAGAGGTCAAGTTTCCATAGACAGAGGGAGGAAATAGGTGGAAGTGGTTACCCAGGTAACTGGAACAGGAAGTAGATTCTTGGGTGTGAAACTACTTTAAGGAGACGTTTTCTGAGATGCTGAAATTACATCTTTGATGGTTTCACTTTATCAACTGAAATATAGTCAGTTTGTCTGCATCTCTCTTCCTCAGTCATCTCAACAATCCTCTCAAGTTCTCCACTGAATCTAAAAAGCTGGAAACCAAACAGCTCTTGCTCAGTGCCTGAAAAATGGCCTCCTTATCAGATGTGTTGAAACCAGTATGGCCAACAAACACATGAATATGTTGAAAAAAGCCTTAATTGTTCTGTCCACGTGTGTCCCTTTCCACTTGATTCAGAGGGGTTTCTCAGGGATGAAAATTCAGGTGACTTACTGTTCACTCTCAGAGATCACAGCCCTCCTCTTGCTTGGAGGCACAAATGCAGGCCCAATTAGTAATTAGAACGTCCAGTCGTAACTTAGCTTTAAAACCTTCTCGTTTGCCCAGATTGATCTGCTTTGGGCCCACTGAAGACAGGGAGGGTGTGGGCTTTAGCTTCCTCTTCTCCCCGCCCTAGCCTTGCCCTCGCCCTCACCCTTGCCCTCACTAGTTGCTCTTCTGCCCACTTCCTGCCAGGGCAGGAATGGGGGTAGGGGAGGGAGGAGAGGTAAAGGAATAGGACATTTCTTACTTGGCCTGGCGGCTTTGCTCTCTGGGCTTGGCAGATGTTACAGCGGGTGATGTCTTGGTCTTTTTGAAGCTTTTCTACTGAGTCCCTCTGTCCAGTGGTTCCCTTGAGTTTGGCAGTATCTCTATTCTGGGTGACCTTCTGGGAAGGCCACCTGCTCAGCCCTGGTCATCATTCTTAGCTACTGCACCTCTGAACTCTGCCTCTTAAGGTTTCTTCTGTCCCCTGCAGGCGGCCCCATTGGGCAGGGTCCAGGATGACCCCAAGCCGCCTCTCTTGTGCTGCCCTCCTCTTTTCTCCTGGACACACTCATCTGGGAGTGAGGCCAGTCCCACCAGATGGCCCTCACCTGCCCAGACACCAGGGCAGTTGGTCAGTCCTTCTTTTCTCGTCTCGTCTTGTCTCTGTTTCTGTTTCTCAATGTCCTGGGCAGGAGTCACACCTAGTCCTGCAGGTCCTTTCCGTGGCATGAGTCAGGCCCTAATCACTGTGTCTCTTATCTGCAGAGAAGCACATCAGAGCTCCCTTGTGGTCCCCTTGAAGCCTCACACTAGGTTTAGAGCGAGAAGAAAGCTGCCCCCTAGAGGGGGAGCTGTGTAGCACAGCACAGCCCAGCAGCCGCTGTCTCTGGAGAAATCTCAATCTCCTCACTCAGGCCTCCCTCAACCACTTTTTATGTGTTTGATTTTACTGAGGTGTGCAAGAGATAAAAACTTCTTTTTCTGCAGGTATTGGTGTGTGTGGAGGGGGGGCTCTTGTCTCCTACTCACTTTGGTTTTCAGTCAATGCTCAATCAAATCTGAGGCAAGAATAACAGCATTCTAACATCATGTTACGTATTTTCCTTAAACCTTTAGAAACAGACATCAGGTGTTAAGTTGGAAATAAGAACCCTCTCGCCCCTGCTACTTGCTGTTTCAGGCAGTATAGCATAGTGGTTAAAACCAGCTCTGGGCCAGGCTGCCTGGGCTCAGACCCCTGCTCTGCCACTTTCTTACCTGGCTGACCTGGGCAGGTTACTCAACATCTCTGTCTATCTTTTAGTTGGTAAGACATGGATGTCATGGATTGAATTGTGTCCCCCCAAAATATCTGTCAACTTGGCTGGATCATGATTCCCAGTATTTTATAATTGTGTACCATTTTGTAATCTGATGTGATTTCCTTATGTGTTATAAATTCAATCACTGTGATCTAATAAGATGGATTGATGAGGTATACAAGATTGAATAGAGTCTTAAGCCAATCTCTTTTGAGATATAAAAGAGAAAAGCGAGCAGAGACATCTGGGAACCTCACACCGCCAAGAAGGCAGTGCTGGGAGCAGAGCGCATCCTCTGGACCTGAGGTTCCTGTGCAGAGAAGCTCCCAGACCAAGTGAAGACTGATGACACGGACCTTTCTCCAGAGCCGACAGAGAAAGCATTCCCTTGGAGCTGACTCCCTGAATTTGGACTTGTAGCCTACTGGACTGTGAGAGGATAAACTTCTCTTTGTTAAAGCCATCCACTTGTGGTATTTCTATTATAGCAGCACTAGATGACTAAGACAATGGATAACAGTACCTACCTGGTAGGTTTATTGTGAGGGTGAATAATCTAGGTAGCCCAGTGCCTGGCATAGAGTCAGTGTTCTGGCTTTCAGCATTCCTCACCTAGATCACCGCCGAGCCCACCAGCTGCTTCCATCTCACCTTCCTGCTGCCCCAGTGAGCTTTCTGGGTGGAAATCTGACCTGGGCCTTCCTCTGCTCAAAATGCCTTCAGATACAACCCAGCCCTGCTTCTACCGGCTTTTCAGTCTTCTCGCATCACTCGTCACACTCACATAGAGGGCCCTCACTGGGCCAGGTTCTGCCCCTTTGTCATCACACCTGCTGACATGACCTGCTGCCTCTCCTAGGTCTGGTAGCAGAAAGCTGGCATTAGCTGTCCCTCCCCTCTGTACCCCCATAATGCCCAGGTTAATAACTCTGCCCCAGCACATTTTATACTGAACTTTCTCAGCTCCTGAGTGGGTCCCTGTCTTTCACTGAAAATACCCCATGACTAACACAATACCTGGCACCTCACAGGTGATCCTCATAAAAGTATTTGCTCCATGAATGAATGAGTTACATATTTCTGAGGCCCTAAACCACAGGGATCACCTGCCACTAGACTAGACCAGGCTTTTTTTCACGTTAGTTTTGGGGCACCAGGATCAGAACCTCTATTAACTATTTCATTGTAAAACTTTCTACTCAGACAGCAGTGTTCCTGGATGAGTCACCCATCTTCTGAATATACAAATGAAAATGTCTGCAGAGTGGCTGGGAAATGCCGGCTTCTGAAATGGGATGTTTTTGCCTGTGGGTGTGTTCTCCTGTTTTTAGAGGCTGTCGTTTGTACCCGGGTGTGTGGTGATGTGGTTTCCCCGCCTGTGAACAGCACCAGCTGACAGAACTTGGCACAGCTGGTCTCCCCAATATCTGCTTGATTGTGGGATTTTACCAAGACCTACCTAAGAGATAACTGGAGTCTCTGGGTGGTGCAAATGGTTAACGAGCTCGGCTGCTACCTGAAAGGTTCAAGTCCACCCAGAGGTGTCTTGTAAGAAAGGCCTGGTGATTTACTTCCAAAAAATCAGCCATTGAAAATCAGCACAGTCCTCCTGTGACACACATGAGGTCACCGTGAGTTGAAATCTACTGAATGGTAGATCTACTGGTTGCTTAACAAATGACTGTCTCTCCTCCCCTCACACCAAAGGCAGATTGTGGCCATTTTTTATGATGACCTCTTTTACAAGAAAGAATGGGAAACCCTGTTCCTTTACAAGAGCTGGTCTGTCCGTGTATGTGTCTCTTCACCCGGCCAGGTGTTATGCTGCCCTTAGCTCTCTTATATCTCCCTGGACTGTTAGGGTCCAAGCAAGCTCTTTTCTTCTTGTTCACTCTCTCTCTGGCCTCTGTGGCAACTTGTCAGAGAGCAAAGTGGATGTTTTGGGTTTCTCAGAGTGTCTTTGCCCTGTAACTTTGTTTGAGGATCTTTGATGAGTTTCTATAGGGGCAGGCTTCCCTGTGGGCCTGTGAGCTCCATCTTGATCTTCTTGTGGATATTGTTTGAAACATTGGTTCTAACTCTTCAGGACACGCCTCTCTGAGAAGCTGCATTTTCTGGCTTTAGATGAACATTTCACATGCCTGTCTGTGTTTCTCATCCAGTACTTGGAAGAAATGTCCTTGTATATGCAAAAGCAGAAGAGTCCCAGATCCCAGGGGCTTCTTAATGTGATTTTTGCATTTCTTTTCTGTGTGGGATGGGAGAGAAGAAACTGAAGCTTGCCAGGTGACACACAGCGGGCACTCTGTGCTGGTGGTGAAAAAAATCAGACACTCCTGAAGTTGGTTGGCTTGAGACCCTTCTGAAGTTTGCCTTTTCATTTCTGCTTTTCTGTAGAAGTGTCTTCCAAGAAGAAATAGTTACTCAGAGCATATTCCTTTGTTGTAGAACCACGAGGGAGAAACTGCCTAAATTCCAGAGATAGCAAAACGGGGTCTGAGGGAAGGTTGGCTACTTTTTCACACACTTACAGAGACATACTATGTTCATCAAACCATGAAACAACCACATCTCCCAGGAAATAGAACATGGTTCAGTAAGCAGAAGGTCATTTGGGAGCAATGAATCTTCAGCAACCAATGTACCCAGTCAAAAGCTCGGCAGTAGAAGCGGCCTTGCCCTTAGTTGAGTGTGCCACCATCTTGGTGACCTTGTTGCTGATTGCTACAGTATCCTTACCCCTTTCGTGACCCAATTATTTTTTCCTTTTAATTTTTTGTTAATACTATGTGTTTAAAGTGTTAAAAAGCAAAGATGTCACCTTGAAGACTAAAGTGCACCTGACCCAAGCCATGGTATTTTCAGTTGCCTCATATGCCTGTGAAAGCTGGACAGTGAATAAGGAAGACCAAAGAAGAATTGATGCCTTTGAATTACGGTGTTGGTGAAGAATACTGAATATACCATGGACTGGTAGAAGAACAAACAAATCTGTCTTGGAAGAAGTACAGCCAGAAGGCTCTCTAGAAGCGAGGATGGCAAGACTTTGTCTTACCTACTTTGGATGTATTATCAGGAGGGACCAATCCCTGGAGAAGGACATTATGGTTGGTAGAGTAGAGGGTCAGCAAAAAAGAGGAAGACTCTCAACGAGATGGATTGACACAGTGACTGCAACAGTGGGCTCAAGTATAACAAAGACTGTGAGGATGGCCCAGGACTGGGCAGTGTTTCGTTCTGTTGTACATAGGGTCACTATGAGTTAGAACCAACTTGACGGCACCTAACAACATGTGTTTTTAGTAATGGAGGGCATGCTGAATCATTGAGTATGTCTGAATTTTTTGGTAGGTAATATGGTTTTTGTTTTATGCCTCATTCCACAAATCATACCCACCCCGAGTTCAGAGGTACGTATGCGTGTCAAATAAAAAATTTCACAATTTATGTTTTTCCTACCCAAAATTCAGTGATTCAACACCACCTCATACGATACCCTGTAAAAACAGTAATTTGCAGCACGTGCTTTTTTTCTGTTTCAAACTGTTATATAGGGCTCTGCCTACTAGCAGCACATACTGTCAGTGAGACAGTGGTTTCCCAATAAACCCCAGAGGTACAAAAAATAAGTGGTAGCTATATATACCGCCAGTCCTGAAAGAGTGACCATTGTTGACTAACTTCTCTATGCTCTTTTCTCCACTGTACCACTTCCGTGTACTCTTAGCTTCCACCTACTCATGGCTTCTCCCTACTCTTGGCTTTTGCTAACTCCTGGCTTCCTCCTTCTGCCTTTTCTCTGTGCATCTTTCAGATTATTTCCAATTCCCCAAGAAAGACAGCCTGATTAGGTAAATCAGTTACTACTACCTCCACTAGGCATGATCCTCAGATATGGCCATGGCATTCGTTAGAAGGGGTTGCCTTAGTTTCCTGGGGCCGCCATGACAAAATACCACCAAGTGGGGTGAGGGGGGAGGCTTTAAAGAACAGAAATTTATTTTCTCACAGTTCTGGAGGCTAGACGTCTAAATCAAGATGTTTACTGTGTCACTTCCTTCTGAGGGCTTTGAGAGAGGAACTTTTTCACGCCACTTTCCTAGTTGCTGGTGGCTGCTGACAGTCCTTGGTGTTCCTTTACTGTTTATTGGTGCATCTGCCTCTGTCGTCACATGTGCCTGTCTTCTCCCGTGTGTGACCCTGACTCTGTCTCTTCTCTCCTTTGATAAGACACCACTCAGAAGGTCTTAGGACTAGGACCTACTCTTCTCCAGTATGACTCAACTGATAATACAGTGAAACCTGTAAGAGCCGGAACTTGATGGGACTGCCTGGTTTTTCTGGGCCTCACGAGTTTTCCGCCTTTGGCAGGGTGCAGTCTTAATACTTTTCTGTTGCTCTTTTTAGTGGAAAATATTTGAGGTTTCTGCCTTATCACAGGTTCCAACTTTTGCAGGTTTTACTGTATCTTCAAAGAGAGGCCCTATATCCCCAAATCAGGTCACATTCACAAGTACAGGAGTTAAGACTTCAACATGGCCTTTTAGGGGACACAGTTCAGTTCACAACAGGGACTCAGGCAGGGCAAGTACCAGAGCAAAACCGATTCATCTCCAATGCGGTTGGGTTAGATACCCCTGCTATGTCTCCCTCTTGTTTTGATATGATAGTGATAATAATCAAGATGGGATAAACTTTTTTTGCACGCTTATCATATGCCAAGCACTTAGCATAGTGTTTGGATTCATTTGGATTATTTCCTTCATCCTCATAATGACGTTTGACATCAGGTAGCTCTAAACAGATGGTAGACATTGGGGTTAGGGTAAGTTAGGTAACTTACTGAAGATCACACAAGTTGTACATAGTGGAACCTGGGATTCAGGACAAGGTAGTCTGTATTGTACTATCCTGTTTGTCTGTCTGCCCCCATCTAGCCCTTATCCAGGTACCCAGTTTTCTTTGTTTTAGGGTTCCAGGGAGAATTATAGGTGAGCCACATGGACTTGAGTACAGTACAGGATGGTTTGTGCAGTAGGTGGTTGAGTCTGAATGCTCTGTCCGCCCCACTCTAGAGCTTGCTTGTGTAAGTGGCTAGACTATCAGAGTCTTCTTGTACTGTGATGGGTGCCCATGGATACGTTTTTGTTCCTCAGCTCTCCAAACTTCCGTTGAAATGATACTGCCTCAGACATGTTACATTGACGTGTCTTCTTTCTTTTTAGACACATATCGGTCGTCTTGCTGAATTCCGAGAGATACTGTCTCATACCTAGTGGATAATGGAAATCTCTTATTTTCATTGGAGGATCATCTCTTAAAGGCTTCAGACTGAGATGCCATGAGCTGGTTGTCCAAAAGCCTATTTGCATATGGTCAATTTGCTGGATATACTTGTTTCTTTAAACTTTTTTTTTAATTGACTTGTATTCATCTTGTCTTTATAGCAGCACTTTATGGTATGTTCAGTTTGATTTGCCTCTGCTGCCTGCTGCAGCAACAACTGCAGACTTAGAGGCAGGGAGAAGGGACTGAGGGTCATAAGAATGTAAACATAGGAACATATATTTTGAATATGAAGAATTCTTCATATGATAAGTTTTTATTACTATAATCTTAACATATTAATAAAGAATATATTATAAGAATTCCTCCTATATTCTTGAATCTGTATACTCTTTTGAATATATTTTTCTTGTGACCTGTAATCTTGGTCTCTGACTCTTATCCCGACTCTCTTTCTCCTCTGCTACTACTATTCAGAATCTACTACTATTCTGCTACTACTATTCAGAGTACGTGTGACTAACTGCTCTGCTTCTCTTTTGAGGAGAGTCACTTTTCGTCCATTTATGCTCATTCCTATTAGACTCAACTTTTCTGACTTTATCCACAAAGTCCATTAGCCTGGGCATCTTTAACCCCAGAGCTTTGCCTGTAGGATTCAGATAGAAGGATAAGAGCTTACTACTGAGATGCAGATGTCGGCCCTGTGTGTACACCTCTAGCATAAGCAGCATTTCTAGGTACTGAAGACACCAGCCAAGTGACATTTTGTATTAATTTTTTTCAAGAAGTTGGAATTTTAAAAAGTTGTATTTAAACCCAAGAATTGAGACTCAAACAATGTATTGTTTATCAGCAATAGAGATAAAGCACCTAAAAGTTCCAACCAGAACTGTTAATTTCATTGATGATGCTGTGTTGATGCCCTGGCTTGATGGCTATGTTGGCTTTAAAAGTGGCCATTTTAAATTCAGTGTCTCCCTCCACTCCTCCTCTACTTGCCCCCCACTTTTTTTTTTCCAGCATATACTGTGAGCTTTAGTTTTGGCATTTTTGTATGTGGGCAGCTGGCACTGAAGCATAGTTTATTCAAAGCTTTTGTTGTATGAGACTCCTCAGATGGAAATGCAGACCCAAATAGAACCAGTTTAAACAATCAAGGGAATGTATTATAAGGATCCTGGAGTGACTCACAGAACTCAAGGACAGGCCAGGAACGACTGGCAAACCAGGGGTTACAATGATGCCAGCCTTTTTCCTCCCCACCCTTGTTCTTAGAGGAGCCCTGGTGGCACAGTGGTTAAGCACTCAGCTACTAACTGAAAGGTCGACAGTTCGAACCCACCAAAGCACTGGCTTTTTATTTCTCACTGCAGACTGACTTTCTCCACATGGTGAAAAACAGGTGGCACATAGCTCCTGACTTCGGTACTTTACAGCTTCAGCCACCGGAGATGCCTGTTTATGTCCTGGAAACACAGGGAAGGCGTTCAGGCTTCTCAGCTATCATGAGGGCAGGGGGTCATGTGAGAATGTGGCAACCTTGTAGGGGTCATAGAGTGAACTCTGGGGGGAGGGATCCTTAAAAGAAGGGGAGGTGCTGTTCCCAGAAAAAGAGGATGGTACCCACAGATTCCCAGAATAGGTGTCTGCTGGTGTGGTTCTTTTGCATTCTTGAGGATTGACTCCGAGTCTGAGTGCCTATTTTAAATCACTTGGCAGATTTAACTGTAATCTTAGATTTTTTTTTTTTCTTCCAGCTTCTTGTCAGCTACAAGCTTTAATTATAATTATTCTTCAGCAGACATGTTCTAGTGCTTCTTACTCATTTGTCAAATTGAGCCTAACGGAATTAAAAAGTCCGGTGAGACACCTTGTCCTTAAGACAACAGAAGACTGAACTGTCGATTCTCCATGGTTTTTTTGTCATCCACAGTCGTTGGTCCCAGGATTATGTTCAGCTACTCTTACAATCTCTGTGTAGCCAGAAGCAGTAAGGCTGCTCTTCAGTGAATATTTGGAAACTTTTCACAGGTGAAGGAGTAAATCTTTTTTTACATTTCCATCTTGGTGAAGTCCGTCTCATCCCCTGGAAAAGAAAACTGGTCATCGGGCATTGATTTCCACACTTGTGTTTCACATTTGCATTCGTTTTCAGCTGATAACTACCTGGGTATATTCTGAATATGTTAAAAATAAAGTTCTTTGTAGTCTTTTCTATGCTTTGCAGAATACCATTTCCCCATGCTATCACTATGTTGTTTCCAACCCTGTCTTTTGCCAGAATTTAGGATTAGATGAGTAGAATCTGCAGTCCAGTTAGGCCTCCAAATGACTGTGGTTTGTATGGAAACAGTTGAAGGTCTCTCAAAACTGCCCCTGCAGGCTGGGGAGAGAAAGTATTAAAATGAGTTTGTCTGAAAAGCCAAATCGTCATCCCCCAAATTAAACCCAGAGAGGACAAATGATCCAGAGTTTACTGGCAGTCGGGATGCTACTCTTTTGCCTTTTGAGAGGAGGGATAATTTCGGGCACAGGTATGTCTGTTTGCTTGGTTTGCCTGAGTTCCCCAGATAACTGTCCTTCTTGTCCACTGAGCTCTTTGTGCACAACCATGGATCATGGAAGAGTGTTTGGGAACAATCTGATCTTTGCTCAGACTTGAGTGTGAGTCACTAATAAAAAGCCCGTTAAAAATGGGTGAAATCATAAATAGTCTTAAAGTTGGAAGTCCCAATTTCTCATCCAATTCAGGAATCCCTCCTAGAGCACTGCTCACGGTTGGTCACAGCTTCAGCTTTTCTGAGGGAAGAGCTTCCCTTCCGTGTTCCTTAACCTTCTCTGATCCATTTCTAATAACCTAGTGGTACAAGAAATGCCTCTTTGTATAGAAATGACATGTGACCCTGCCTCTTCAATCTCTATTATCTCTTCACGTAAATTGAGTCTACTTCTTCTGTAATTAAAGCAACTTTTCAAATTTTGAGAATGTTATCATGTTACCCCCAAAGTCCTCTTCCCCTGGTTGAGCAGGTTAAAATCATGAAGACTTTAAGCAGATAACGTCTGTGTTTAAAGGCATTCTGAGGGGAGGGGTTGATTGCCTTTCAACACTGAACCTTCACCACTGTCCTTGGGTTTTGTCTGACTTCTGTGGCAATTTTGTTTTTAGTATCATTTGTATACATTGAGAATTGGCTACCGTATTTCTGTATCTTCCTTTAGCCTTTCCTCCCTGGACTGGATATTCATAGTTCAGAGCTTGGAAATCTAAGAAACACAAAACTGGATCATACCATCAGGTTATGCAGTCTTGTGAAGGGTATTGTTGCCTTCTGTGACGTCACCTCAGAAGTTAGTAAACACACCCTACATTCCTAACTGCTTTAATAATCTCTCAACCCTTCATTTGTGAATTTATTTAAACCCATGAACTTTTTTTGTTTTCTTTTTAGGTTTAAATTGTACATTTTGAGTCCTTTAGCTTTTCCTCATATGCATTCTATTATTAGTATCTTATTATCATTCTATAGGTCCCTGGGTGGCGCAAATGGTTTGCGCTTGTCCACTAACCTAAAGGTTGATGCTTCGAACCCACCCAGTGACTCTGTGGAAGAAAGCTCTGGCGATCTGCTTCTGTAAAGATTACAGCCAGGAGAACCCTATGGAGCAGTTCTACTCTGTAACACACAGGGTTGCCATGAGTTGGAATCGACTCAATGGCAACAGGTTTGGTTTTTTTTAATGATTGTTCTTAGGAGTCCTGGGGTGCTGCAAACAGTTAACATGTTTGGCTGCTAACCAAAAAGTTGCAGGTTTGAGTCCACCCAGAGGCAACTTGGAAGAAATGCCTGGTGATCTACTTCCGAAAAATCAGCTATTGACAACCCTATGGAGCACAGTTCTACTCTGACATGCATGGTTCTCTATGAGTTGGAGCTCACTCAGGGGCAACAGATTTTTTTTTTTTTTTCAATCATTCTTAAGTTGATGTTTCAACCAAAAAACAAACAAAGAGAAAAACTAACAAAAAATACTTCTCTCCAAATGTTCCTACAGCCTTAAATGGGGAAATTTAAAACTTCTAAACCCAGAAGTTGATTAGTGCTGACTGGGACGAATTGCACCATGGCTTCCACTTGGTAGGGAAAGAATACTGAAGTAGAGCACATATTCTGGTTCCAAAATATCAATAGTGTGTGCCCTTTGGAGTCCCTCGGTGGTGCAAACAGTTAACGCACTTGGCTGCTAACCAAAAGACTGGAGGTTTGAGTCTACTCAGAGGCACCTCAGAGGAAAGACCTGGCAGCTACTGAACATTCCATGGAGCACAGTTCTACAGTGATACACATAGGGTCACCATGAGTCAGAGTTGGTTGGACAGCAGCTAGTTTGATTGATGGGCAAGTCACCAAGCCACTCTGAGCATTTTCATCAAGTATAAAATTGGATGAATTCTGTCTGTTCTGCCAGATTTTGGGGAACGTTTTGAAAACAAGATGTTTACTATAAAGACATTACAGTAAAGTATACCATGATATACTCTGGGAGTATTTTGAGGGTTAATAACAAATTTAATAAGATAAGAGATTATTTCTGTATTCTGTATTGCTTGTAAAATATTGGTGGTCTTGGATAGTTAAGATTCACATCCATCCACAGTTTCAGAATCACAGTAGCTGGCCTTCATATGAATGAATAGTAAATATGTACCTTGCATATTAGAGGGAAGAAAAATCTCATAATTTCTAACATGGGTTCTGAGTGGTATTTGATGTGAATTCACACTTATGGGAGAAGGAATTTCAGTAGAGAAGTGGCATTGTTTATGGAGAAATGAAATTATTCTGGGTTCCTTTGGTAGAGGCTTGGGTTAGGAGAATAAAAGGGTTGAAAGTGAGAGAGAAACTTTTGTAAATGATTTAAATTCCAACTGCTAAAAAATGTTGGTAAAGACACACAAACCAGAGACTTCATCAGCCTGAGACCAGAAGAACTAGATGGTGCCCAGCTACCACCAATGACTGCCCTGACAGGGAACACAACAGAGAGCCCCTGACGGAGCAGGAGAAAAGTGGGGTGTGGAACTCAAATTCTAGTAAAAAGACCAGACTTGATGGTTTGATTGAAACTGGAAGGACCCTAGAAGACGTGGCCCCTGGACTTTCTGTTAGCCAAAAACTAAAACCATTCTCGAGGCCAACTCTTCAAAGATTAGATTGGACTATGGACATAAAATGAAACTTGTGAAGAGTGTGCTTCTTAGCTCAAGTAGATACATGAGACTAAATGGGCAGCTCCTGTCCAGAGGTGAGATGAGAAGGCAGAGAGGGTCAAGAGCTGGTTGAATGGACATGGGAAATCCAGGGTGGAAAGGAGGAGTGTGCTGTCACAGTATAAGGAGAGCAACTAGGGTCACATAACAATGTATGTATAAATTTTTGTATGAGAGACTAACTTGAATGGTGAACTTTCACTTAAAGCATAACAACAACAACAACAACAAAATGGTGGTAAAGAAATTTGCCTAGTAACTAAACCTGGAACCTTTAGCACTAACTATTGACATAGACTTTTGGGATCTGGGCCTAATAACTCAAGGGTGGATCCTGAGGTGCAGTTCTTTGGAAAAGTCATAGGTGCTTGTAGTTGGGCTGGCTTCTGTGTTAGCTTTCGGCTTCTAGCTCTGCCCTTATTTCCTGAGAGATGATGAGGGCTGTGAAGTCGGCAATTGTCTAACATCTGCATTCCCTGAGGACTTAAAGATGACCCCCTTCCTGAGTCTTGTGAGGTGTGTTTTTCTTATACACCTGTTTTTTTACTCAAGATCACTTGTATCTGAGGACATAGAAAGAGCCAAGGTAACATGTATGTCTTATAGCCATTCAGGGTCTGATGGCAGTTTCTTGGAGTCATTTCTTTTGCTTTATATAGTCTTACCAAAAGTACGAACACATCCAGACCTTGGAAAGAATACAGTTTTCATTTTCTTCCTTCCTTCCTCCCTTCTTCCCTCTCTCCCTTCCTTCCTTTCGCTCCTTCTGTACTCTCCTTCCTTCCTTTCTCTCCCCCCTCCTCCCTTCCTCTCCTTTCTTCCTTTGTGTCCCCCCTCCCTCCCTTCCATCCTTCCTTCTTCCTTCCTTCCCTTCCTTCCTCCTTCCTTCCTTCCTTCCTCCCCTCCCTCTCTTCCTCCCTTCCTCCCTCCCTCCTTTCCTTCCTTTCTTTTTTCTCCTCTCCCTTTCCCTCTTTCTTCTTTTTTCTGTGGTGACTCTCAAGTATTAATCACACCTGGTAATCAGATTACTGTGAAGAATTTCTTTGGGAGGGTAAAAAAGACAAGTGCAATAATCCTCACATGTCAGAAGACTGACGCCTCATCCTGTTGTGTGTGCTTTTCTGCTCCCAGGGAGTTCTGTCCAACATCTCTTCTATCACTGATCTCGGCGGCTTTGACCCGGTCTGGCTCTTCCTTGTGGTGGGAGGAGTGATGTTCATTTTGGGATTCGCAGGGTGCATTGGAGCTCTCCGGGAAAACACCTTCCTCCTCAAGTTTGTAAGTATCAGACTTTATGCTCTCAGCTTGAGAGCCAAGCTCTTATCTTACATCCAGAGGATGCTGTATCTACAGGCAAGACAGGGAGCTGAACCAAAGGCAAGAATATGGCAAAGGTAATGCTTTTCTGTTAGACAGTTCACTTGCCCCTCCTCTTCACCCCAAATACTTCTTTGATAATATAAATACCACCCCCATGCCTTCCATGGAGGTTTTTATACATGTATATCATGCATTCTGATCCCTAAAATACGTTTAGGACTAAGGGAAATATATATGTTTTTCTTAAGTAGTTTTCCCTCCTTTTTTACACACGTGGAGTCCTTGGGTGGTGCAGATGGTTAATGCACTCGGCTGTTAACTGAAAGGTTGGTGGTTCGACTCCAGCCAGAGGTGCCTCAAAAGAAAGGCCTGGCGATCCACTTCTCTCAAAAAATCAGCCATTGAAAACCCTGTGGAGCACAGTTCTACTCTGATAACACGTGGGATCACCATGAGTTGGAATCTGGTTTAGTTTTTTTTTTTTTTTGGCTTGGTTTTAAGCACAGAGTAATCAGAGAGCTGGTCAGGTAACTGCTTTCTCTGGTCAGGCCTAAGCACAGTGGCTGTGAGCTGTCCAGATTAAAATCTGTCAAGCAGCAGGTTTTAATAAATAGGGAAAAACAGTAGAAGGTAAATTTCCTTTGGACTCTGTCAGTATACGATGCTCATTTGTATGACCAGCATAATTTTTAGATCCCTTCAGAGTGTTAGGTGTGATCACTGTTAGCCTGGATATTTGTGGAGGAGAGATTTTAAGAAGAAGTATAAATATGTTCATTTAAAAACTTTTATAAATAACACACGTAGTTTTTTAAAAATAAAAAACAAAGAGGTTTCAGTAATTAAAAAACCAAAAAGGATTATAATATCCTCCCCCAGATCCATGTATAAGTATTAAAAGTGAAAGTACAGAATGCAAAGTAAAAGCCTTTCCTTTGGAGATTGTTCCAGAGGAGAACAGAATGGCGTTTGCTTACATATGTGCATCTTAAATAGGTTTGACGTGTTTGGCTGGGGTAGCCCAAGGTCAGCCAATGTGCCTGTCAGTACAGAGTGTGGTATTCTGGGGGCGTCAGCCCTGAGTAGAGCAGCCTCCACTCCCCGTGTCCAAGCACAGGGAAAAAGAGCAAAAGAACACACCATCCGGTGGTGAAGGAAGACCATAGGGTGTCTAGAGAACGATCTTAGTGTAAGATCGTCTGTTACTAGAATCATGCCTAGTCATTATTGTCACAACAGCGTCTAGGGACATTTTGATTTAAGACAGTAGGATGTAATAGAACTAGTCCCAACAGCCATGGCGTACGGGATTCTCATCCCCAGCATTTCTGCCTCATCTTCCTCTGGCATCTTCTCTTGAACATCCCTGAGAGAAGCCTCACTGTGCTCTACGCAAGGCATCCTATTCTGAATTTGGGCAGCGTCTGACTCAGAGAAGGTTTTGAAAGAGGCTGTTTAACCTGAAAGGTCATGTGACTCACGCTAACACGGAAAACTAAAGGATACTTGGTCTTGTGTACAATTTAATGAGTTCTCTGTTCTGTACAGATAGGCCATTGGTGAAAGTAGCCATATCTCCTAATTCCCCTCTTACACACACACGCACACGCACGCACACACACACACACACACCCCCACAACCAAATACTTCATCCTTTACCTAGTCAGAGGCCCATGGAGTCACCAGAAGAGCTCTGTTCCTACGCATGGCCTGCCAACTTGCCAGTCTTCTTGGCATGAGGTTCCCCTAAATGCTGAGCTCACCTCGCTGAGTCTTTCTGTAGCCTGACTGGGCCCCAGGTCATACTTACCAGTTGCCACTATTTTATTAGTTTTGAAAAGGCCTCCATGCCCTAACAGCGATCACAATAGAAGGTCCAGGAGAGAGTAGGAGAAAAATGTAGAAGAAATTCAAATTCACACACACACACACAAAAAGACCATACTTGCTGGTTTGACAGTCTGGAGAAACCCCAAGAGTGTAGTGTCTGGACACCCTTTTAACTCAGTACTGAAGTCACTCCTGAGGTTCACTCTTCAGCCAAAGGTTAGACAGGTCTATAGGAACAGTAATAACATGTGAGGAGTGTGCTTCATAGTTCAATTAATGCATAGGACACTAAAGGGCACACCAGCCCAAAAGCAAAGACGAGAAGGCAGGAAGCAACAGGAAAACTGAACGAATGGAAACAGGGAGCGCAGGACGGAGAAGGGGAGAGTGTTGACCCATCACAGGGTTGTCAACCAATGCCACAGAACAAGTTGTATATTAATTGTTTAACAAGAAACTAATTTGTTCTATAAACTTTCACCTAAAGCACACACATACACACACACACACAAAAAGGCCTCCATGCCCTAAAAGATGGGATCCTCTTTAATATGGTTTTCTTGAATGTAGTTTAGCTTATAGTGGGCAGGCCCTTTAGTACAGTTTATTAGTTTTGTAGTTGAAGATACCAGGATTAACTGAACAGGGAGAAATCTGCATATTTCTCTAAATTAGTACCTTAACTTATGAAGTCCCATGTTGTAAATAAAGAGGATTGTGTTATTTCTTGCCTTTTTTTAAGTCTTGGAGAATATGTAAAATGGCCTCTCTCTCCATGAAATGGATCAATAAAAACTGACCTAGAATATTCCTTGAGTAGGACATATGACACAAGTAAATGTCAGCGTGACCCCAAACATCCTTGATTCTCTGATGCCACGAGGCTAGCAGTGCTGAGGAAAAAGCCAAGAGCTAAGAAACTGTGAACTAGAAAAGGATTTTCCTTCTTGACTGACGCCCCAGGACAAGAGCTGTGAGTCAGTCTCTGTACCTTTGGAAATAGAGGAAATTCATTCACAGGGCTTGGGACGTGTAGATTTCTGCCAAATATGTGAAATGAATTGAATTTGGACTCAATTTTTGAGATATGCGTTATGTAAACATTATGAGAACATTTACCAGAGGACCTGGAAAATGGACTTATCTAACTTACGGAGGTGAGAATGAAAATCTAATTAAAATCTTAGAATGACTACGGCCTCCGTGTTTTGTGTGGATGTGCATGTGTGCCCCATGAGATTTATCATTTCTACAGTGTGGTAACTGTCATATACCCTTCCCTCTCAGTTACTAACCTAAAGGTTGGCGATTTGAACCTAACCAGAGGTGCTGAGGAAGAAAGGCCTGACAATCTGCTTCTGTAAAGATTACAACCAAGAAAACCCTGTGGAGCAGTTCTGTAACACATGGGGTTGCCATGGGTCGGAACTGACTCAATGGCAACGGGTTTGTTTTTTTTTTCTCCACCCCACACCTTCCTAGAACTGCCTTGACACCCTGGATAAACTGTCAGATATACTAACATCTAATACGAAGTGCCCCCCACATGCTTTCCCACCCCCACCTCCATCCCCCCATGACGTACAGATACATTCCACCCGCTGTGGGGCTTTGAAAGCAGGGGTATGATCTCACCCATCCTGGCATTTGCAAAGCCCATTTAGCACAGGGCCTGACGCACAGTGGGTCATTTGGTAGATGTTTACTGAGTGAACTGTTTTTTTGGTCTCCCTAATTTCAGTAAGTAACCGTGTGGTTTCCTTTGCACCCTGCCCCCAATTCATTTTCCTCTTGGCAGGCTGTGTGATGTCTGCTTGCTGAATATGAAAACAGCAGACCGCTTCAGCTCTCTGCCTCCTCAACTGCTCAGTCTCCCACAGCCCTCAGGAGCTCCGCTGAGCAGGAGTGGCCCAGTGACACCCTTTCTGTTGCGGTCACCACAAGAGCTTACCTGCAGTTTACCTCATTTCTCATAGTCTAGCAAAAAGAAAAAAGGAAAGTGGTGAGAATGCAGGGGTGGGAAGAATCATGGGGGTATTGATATGACTAAGTTGAGGCTCTTCTGAGTCTTCTAGATGGAATGGAAATATCTCCAGATTTAGTGGCAATTATCACATTGCCTTATGGTCTGTAGCCTTCCTTTCTATATTCTTGCGTTCTGCATTAGCCAGAAGTTTTCATTTGGCTGCTTTGGGATCTTATTTAAAGTGCTTCCTGAGACCAGTGCTTCATAAAGGAAGAATAGCACAGCTAGCGTTCCCAAGGAAGCCCCTCAGCCCAGTGGTTTCATTTTGTTTTCATGATGAGAAATTATTTTAATGCTGCAGTCACCTTCCTGCTCACTACTGCTCCATCTAAGAGGAACATGTCTGCTGTTTCACCCTGTATAGCAGGTGCAAAGGGTAATGAGAGCTGTGACTGAATCCACACACTAACAAATGACAGGCGATCTTAAAATATTGGGATAATCTATCCTTCAGCATTACAGAAGCTTACTGGAGGTAGAGGCAGGTCATTGTTCAAGCATCTGGCAGTACATTAATCACGAGAAATTCATTAGGCCATAATGTGGGTCTAATGTGAAATTCCTGTGATCCATGTTTGCTTATGGGCTTTGTTGGTTAATTACCAAATGGAACACCAGAGCCCCTAAAATGTGATTATGAAATGATTTTTTTTTTAAACCCTTTCGTGGAGTGTAATTTTCTATTAATAAATCTCAAGAATTTAAGATTATGTGCTTTGGAGATGTGTCACAATGCAATGTAATTACAGACCTTTTTCAAGAGGAACCATTTAACTATCTGTGGTCTAAAGAGCCTGCATAACTGTTCTCTGTGTCTGTGTCTCTTGTCTTAGTTTTCTGTGTTCCTGGGAATTATTTTCTTCCTGGAGCTCACTGCTGGGGTGCTGGCGTTTGTATTCAAAGACTGGATCAAAGACCAGCTGTATTTTTTTATAAACAACAACATCAGAGCTTACAGGGACGACATTGATTTGCAGAACCTCATAGACTTCACCCAGGAATATGTAAGTGTAAATTTGGTTTATTTGTACGTTGAGAACCTTCTTGGAAGGATGACCCCAATGAACACTCGTCTTGGTTTCTGTATGACCGGCTGGAACCTACCTCTGACTCTTCTGCATTATGTTTGTTTGTTCACTTGTTTTCTGATGAGCTGTATGACTTATGGGCTTTGTACCTTAAGCAGGAATATCCTAGTTTCATTATTTTAATTTGTATTAAATTAGAGGAGCAAAGAAGAAAATTCTTGGGCAAAAAGGTTATAATCACATTTGCTCTTTCCTATCAACATTTGAAGAACATTGTTAACAGGGAAAACCAGGTTTAAAATTGTATTTGCTAATTAAATACAGATGCTTTCCTGCCCCACCCCACCCCCATTTTGGTAACCCTCCATGCTTCACAGCTCAGAATAATATACTTATCAATAGGAGCTCTGTGGATAAACATTCTAACATATGCCTATCCAAATATTATATAGCTCATGCAGTTAAAGCCAAAAATTCAGAAATGTGTAAGCCCTTAAAAAAATCATGGAACCAAACCAGTTGCTGCTGAGTCAGTTTCAACTACTGGTGAGTTGTTTCTAATACGTAAAGAATCTGTGCAGTAGTGCCGCCTTCGCCCCCCACCTCCCACCCCTGCCCCGAGCTACTATGTGATGGCTTCTGATCGTTTGTCATCGCTCAGGGGCAAGAACAAAATAGCAGATGCCCGTTTTCACTCCAAATGCAAAATGGCATAAATAGGGGTCAAAAGACACAGATTCTAGTGCCAAATCTGATTAACTAAGTAACCCTGGGCACGTCCCTCTTTCCCCAATAATAAAATGGCAATAATGATAGCTACGGTCTATCTCATAGGATGCAAACAGTTAATAAGCTTAGCTGCTAGCCAAAAGATTGGAGGTTGGAGTCCACCCAGAGGCCCCTGGGAAAGAAGACCTGGTGATCTACTTCCAGAAAAATCAGCCAGTGGAAACCCTATGCAGCACAGTTCTACTGTGATAGACACAGGGTCCTCATGAGTCGGAATTGACTCAGTGGCAGCTGATTGTTGGTTTTAACTCACAGGGACATTATGAGACTCTAGTAAGACATATATAGTTTTATATTAGGCTTAAGATATTATTGTCCTACAAACTGGCCGGGTTTTATTTGCATATACTGAAAAACTGGATAAACTGAGCAGACAGGCATGGCTGTGTCAGTGATACTACTGTATACACGCAGGCTGGATGGCAAGCAGAAGCCCAGCAGAACAGTGGCCCTCTGCCTGGTTGGACAGTTTTACAGAGCAAGCTGGGGTTTCCTTTAATCAAGGAAGGAAGTGGCTGTATCTACTTGCCATGAATGAGGCCATCCTCCCTCGTTAGACACTCAGAACCAAGCTGTGCTATGCAGTTGGTTTTGTTCGGTGTCAGCAACAATTGCCCGGGAGTAAGTTGTACCTCAGGTGTGAAATTAAGTCCTATTTCATCTCCTCAGCGGCCCTCACTGTGTTGTTAGGTCATAATGGATGCAAGCTCACACCTTCCCAAGCAGTGTTCCTGCCCAGGTTGCATGACAAATCTGATGGAGCTCTGTAGGCAAACCTTGTGCTGCGCAATCCCAGCCCTCAGGAGGACCAGACGGTTTGACGAACATGGCTGTACACATTCTCTTGAAATGCTGTCGGCTTTATATAGAAATGTTACAGTTACTGCATATGATTTTATTTTTTTGTTGTGGAGTTTAGTGTTTTGAAGTAGCTGTTGGCCCTGAAAGCCTTTAAGTGGTCAAAGCCTGATGTTTGTTTAACTCAGAGACGTAGAGATAATCTAGCCAGGGGAGGGAGGAAGGGGTTTATGGAGCAGTTCTTCAGATAGACCCCATTCAAGACCCTCAGTTGACAGCTTACTTTATTATACAGGCAGTCCCCGGATTACAAAGGAGTTCCGTTCCTAAGTCTGTCTTTAAGTCAATTTTGTATGGTAAATTGGAACAGTTAGGTATGGTTTGTATCTAATGTCAGTCAGATGTTTGTCTTAGTATATAGTACATAATGTACCTTTCTGTGCATTAAAAACATTAAAGAAACACTTCCAGATACATTAAAACATCTTTAACATAATAAAATAACGATAATAATGTTTTGATGTACGTCACAAAGTAGCAACCATTTGTTATTACGAACCATTGTATGTACCTCAAATTTTTAATGTAATAGGCTTTATGGGAGTTGGTTCGTCACTATGTAACTGTGGGTTGTACTTAAGTCAGGTGTTTGTAACCTGGGTACTGCCTTATTTTAATCAGATGGTGTAGTCTTTTAAAGGAAAATGTGAATACATGCTCTTGTTTTTAAAATTTTATTTTAAAATTTAAAGAGTAGAAATAGATACATTATGAGAAGTAAGTCTAAATCTTTTGCGGTAATGGGTATGTTCACTATCTTGATTGTGGTGATGGTTTCACAGTGTGTACATATGTTAAAACATCAAATTGTGCACTTTAAACGTGCAGTTTATTGTATGTCAATTATACATCAATAAAACTGATTTTTTTAAAAAAAAAACATTAAAATGCAGAGATCAGAATTAAGCCCCTAGATATCCCACATACAACCCCAGTTGCCTCCATCAGACACTACCACTGTAGTTAGTGTCTTGTTTATCTTTCTACAGTTTTCCTCTGCGTACCCACACCAGACAGCTCTTGTTCTAACCACACCCTGCTGTGCAGCTCCTGCTCTGCCCTTCCTATGCTAACACTGTAGGTAGCAGGGTTTGTACCTTTCTCATCAATTGTCTAAATCACGTGCCAACATACCCTTACAGACCTTCAGCTTTAATTACTTTGAAGCTTTTACAGAGGCCCTTTAGGTTCACTTCGGCTTAAAAATAAATTGAGACAGAAGAGACAGAGCTGGCAGAAGCTGGGTGTTGTACTGGCGGGTATGAGTGTAGGCGCCTGATTGCCTCCAAGTCGAGATGTTCTAATTCTGTCCTGTTTGCTCTAGTGGCAGTGCTGTGGGGCTTTTGGAGCTGATGATTGGAACCTAAATATTTACTTCAATTGCACAGATTCCAATGCAAGTCGAGAGCGATGCGGCGTGCCATTCTCCTGCTGTACTAAAGATCCCGCGGTAAGCGAATGCCAGCAAACTGTTGGCCTGCTCTGGGCATCACACCAAGAGTGGGATTCGGCAGTCGGTGTTTTCTTGAAACCTCTTTTTACCCGCTTATGCCTAATTGTAGCTCCTGTAGGGGGTGTAGTGCTTAGATCTTCCCAGTAGGTGTTATCTTCACTAACATTAATTTAGCAGTAGGTGCTGGTTCCTGTTCTAAGCCTCGATGTGCTCTGGCTCATTTAAGCTCAGAACATTCCTACTGGTAGATACCACCCTTATCCTCCTTTTACAGGTGAAGACACCAAGGCACACAGGGTTTAAGTAACTTTCTCAAGCTCACGCTGCTAGCAAGCGATGGAGTTGAGCTTCAAACCAGACAGTTTGCCTATGTTACCTATGTTACTCCTTCTTTACAAGAAGGATGGGCTCATATGTGAGTTCTCTTCATTGGTTTGGGTTGGTAACCCTTTTCTTCCTGGCTTAGTTCTGGGGAAAATATGAGGAGTAGAAGAGTTTGAGACAAAATAGGGCTCAGATGTAGGAAGACCACAGCCACCCAGACTCTTAGGAGTTGTAATGACTATAGTAATGAAAGTTTGTATTTTACTTTTTAAAAGGAAAAAATATAAAACCTATCCATAAGCCACTCCCTTTTACTATGGGTTTGATTGCATTTGGGTCAAATCATGTGCCTAGTATACAGAATGTCATGCAACTCCCGTGTTATAAGTTAAACACCAGAATTGAGTGTTAGAACGACACGTGTGAGAAGTTGCTTCTGCACTTGGCCCTGCACACTCTTACACTGTAGCCCTTCAGGGACTTTGCAGCCTCTCTTTGACATTTTGGTCCCCAGGTATCCTCCTGAAGACACCCTCACCCCCAATTAGCAGTGCCAGGTGGATGCTGATGAGTTTAGCTGTGGTGTTCCTCCTGCAAGATAGAGGGCATGGAGCTCTTCTGAAGGGGCAGTAGTCTTAGGGTGGAAAAGCAGAACTTCCCTGCAGGTCTCCTCGGCCAGCTGCTCATTGAAGGGTTGGCCTGAGCTGTTTCTCTTGGTCTGAAGGAGACTAAGAATCACTAAGAAGGGTGCTACCCTGGTGCTGAGACCTGGCCAGATCTCAAGTGGAACCAGCCTTTCTCACCGGCTACTTTCTCGCTCTCCTTGGGTCAGTCTGAGGAGGGTGGAAGGCAGGAGACTGCCCAGCAGGAAGCCCACCGTGCCCACTCTAGGCAGCCTTGCCACTGACCAGCCAACACTGAATTGTCCTCCTCTGTGTCCAGTTCCTGCCCTATGTTAACATTCCATCAGAAGAATTCTGAAGATCCTCAGAAGGCAGTATGCCTCCCCTTTCAACTACAGAGCCTCTAGCTAGAGACAGCTCATGCCTTAAGCTCTAAAGTAATAAAATCTACCCCATACCCACAGAGGAGTGAAATAAACCCAAAAAAGTGGAACTCACATTTCTGATCAGACCCTGTGAGATATCAAGCTGTCCATGTGATATGTGGTGAGGACATGGTTTTGTTTTTTAACTATTAGAGTAATGCATGCTCATTGAAAAACAATACATCCACAATATAGAAGTATATAGATTAGAAAGTGGAAGTCCCCTAAAAGGCCATAAATGAAGACAGCCATTACGCCCTTTAACTGTGATTTTTGTCTATGTCTCCAGTTCCCGGGAAGTTCTCGAGGTTATTAACTTTGTATATTTAGGCTCCTGCATAATGGACTTGCTACACTTTCTGATATTCCTTGAGCTTCAGTCTTCCTCATTTGTAAAATGGAGTTTAAATTTTTAATACCTGTTTGAAATGATTGTTATAGTAATTACTTGGGATAATGTAGGCGAAGGGCTTGACACAGTGCCTGTGACACATCCATGCTCAAATACGCATTTCACCACTGACCCTTACTAAGGTCTTCTGCTCACTCCTAGGTGGGCTTTCTCTCTTACAAAAGTGAATTTCACTTTTTTGTTTTCTTTCTCCACCAGGAAGATGTCATCAACACTCAGTGTGGCTATGATGCCAGGCAGAAACCAGTAAGTGGAATCTCATTATTTTGTCACTTAGCACAAGGGGCGTTTAGAAGAGCTCTTGAATATGCAGGGTGCTGTGGCAGTATCTGTGACACTGTGCTCTCCTCTTCCCTTGTAAAGGAAGTGGATCAGCAGATTGTAATCTACACGAAAGGCTGTGTGCCCCAGTTTGAGAAGTGGTTGCAAGACAATTTAACCATCGTGGCTGGCATTTTCATAGGCATTGCATTGCTGCAGGTAAGACAAGGATTAAAAGAAACACCCGTTGCTGTCGAGCTGATTCCAACTCATGGTGATACCATGTGTTACACCGTAAAACTGCTCCATAGGGTTTTTTTAAATTAAAAAAAAAAGAAAATGTTGCTGTTAAGTCTATTCCAACTCATGGCACCCCATGTGTCACAGCATAGAACTGCTCCATTGGGTTTTATTGGCTGTAGTCTTTATGGAAGCAGATTGCCAGGCCTTTCTTTCGTGGTGCCATTGAGTGAGTTTGAACTGCCAGCCTTTAAGTTAGTAGTCAAACACAAACCGCTTGTGCCACCCAGAAACCTTAAGACAAGGATGTTACAGGGAAATGATGCCCTGAGAGAGCCCTCACCAGGACAGGAACCTTAATTAATCACCTGAATTTCAAAGTTTTTAAAATCCACTGAAGGGCTGGGGAATAGACCTAAAACTATTTTGTTTGCATTTTGTTATAGCTCTGATTTTAGATGCTACTGTACTGAAATACCTTAGGAAACCTTTTTTTCCCTTTGAAGATTGATTGGGTCAGTAGTTGCCTGCTGGCATTCCTGCGTGTCCAGGGGCTCGATAATGCTGCATTGTGACAGCTGGGGCAGATGTGAATGGTCAGAGTAGGGCTCAGTGGCAAGGTTAAGTGAGGCTTCAGGATTTTCACAGAGATGCTGTGCCTTTTTCTCTCTGGACCACCTTGCCAAAGTGCTAGTGAGGGAAAGGAGCACCCACTTTCCATCCTGGGCAGTCTCAAGAACTCGACTTTTCATGCTTTGCAGATGTGATACTTACCGTGGCGGGTTCAAAATGGGGCACAGTGGTTGGAAGAAATTAAAGAAGACCTAAATGGAAAGACATCTTGCATTCATGAGTTGGAAGACTTAATATTGTTAAGATGATAATACTCCTCAGACTGATCTACAGATTCAATGCAATCTCTATCAAAATTTCAACTGCCTTTTTTGTGTGTGTGAAAAGGAGCCCTAGTGTGGTGCAGTGGTTAAGCGCTCAGCTGCTAACCAAAAGATCGCTGTTTCGAACCCTCCAGCCACTCCATGGGAAAAAGATGTGGCAGCCTGCTCTCGTAAAGATTACAGCCTTGGAAACCCTATGGGGCAGTTCTAATGTCCTATAGGGTTGCTAGGAGTCGGAATCAACTCGATGGCAATGGGTTTGGGTTTTTTTTTTTCCTGTAAAACAAGACAGGGTGATCCCAAAGTTCATATGGAAATGCAAAGTACCCCAAATAGCCAAAACAAACTTGAAAAAGAACAAATTTGGAAGACTCACATGTCCAATTCAAAACTTATTAAAAGCTACAGTATCAAGATAGTTTGGTATTAGCATAAGGTTAGACATATAGATCAATGGAATGGAATTAAGAGTCCAGAAATAAACCTATATATCTATAGTGAAATTATTTTTGACAAGGGTGTCGTGATCATTCAGTGGGGGAAAGAATAGTATTTTCAACAAATGGTGCTGGAACAACTGGATATACATATGCAAAAAAATGAATTTGGACCCCTACTTTATACTATATACAAAAATTAACCATTTCACACCTATTAAGATGGCTATTATTAAAAAAATAACACTAAAATAAGTATTGGCAAGGACATGGAGAAATTGAAACCCTTATCCATTCCTGAGGAATGTAAAATGGTATAGCTACTATGGAAAATAATTTGGCAGTTTCTCAAAAAGTTAAATATATAACTACCATATGACCCAGCAATTCTCCTCATGGGTATATACCCCTAAAGAATTGAAAGCAAGGACTCAAACAGATACACCAGTGCTTATTGCAGCATTATTAACAATAGCAAAAGGTAGAAACAAGCCAAATGTCCATCAGCAGATGAATGGATAAACAAAATGTGGTATATGCATGCAATGGAGTATTACTCAGCATAATGAGAAATGAAGTCCTTGTATATGCTACAGCATACAAAGATGAACCTTAAAAACATTATGCTAAGTGAAATAAGTCAGACACACAAAAAAAATACTATATGATCCCACTTAATATGACATATCTAGAATAGGCAAATGTATAGAGATAACAGTTTATTAGTGGTTACCAAGGGTGAGTGGGAAGGGGAAATAGGGAGATACTGCTTAAAAGGTACTGAATTTCTGTTTGGGGTGATGAAAAATTTTGGAAACAAATACTGTATTTTATGCAAATAACATGTGCCTTCTATGTTTGCCAACTGCTCCTTCCCCCGGCAAGGTATTTTCCTAAGCCTGCTATGCTAATTTTTTTTTTTTTTTTTTCAGCAACATGTAAAAAAAAAGATTGGCATAGCAGCGCTTAGGAAAATACCTTGGGGGGGAGGGAGTAGTTAGCAAACAAAAGTAGAAGGCATGCGTTATTTGCGTAAAAGTTACAGTAGTGGTGATGGTTGCACAACATTGTGAATATAATTAATGCCACTGAATTTTACACTTAAAAATGATTAAAATGGCAAATTTTATTTTATATATATTTTACCACAATAAATAAATTAAAATGATCAAAAACCTAAATGTAAGAGCTAAAGCTGTAAAATTCTTAGAGGAAAACACACATGTAAATTTTTGTGACCTTGAATTAGGCAATAGTTTCTGAGATATGACACCAAAAGCACAAGCAACCATGGAAAAATAGGTAAATAGGACTTCACCTAAATTAAAAACTCTGTTCAAAACTATACCATCAAGAAAGTGAAAAGACAACCCAAAGAATGGGAGAAAATATTTGCAAATTATTTTTCTGATAAAGATCTAGTATCCAGAATATATAAAGAACTTCTACAAGTCAACAATAAAGAGACAACTCAATTTAAAAACGGGCAAAGGATTTGAATAGACATTTCACCAAAGAAGATAAACAAATGGCCAAAAAGCACATGAAAAGATGCTCAACATTATTAGTCATTAGGGAAATTCACTTCAAAACTATAACGAGATACCACTTGGCACCCACTAGGATGGCTATAATAATATTTAAAAAAACGTGTTGATGAGGATGTGGACAAATTGGAACCCTCATACATTGCTGGTTAGAATATAAAATGGTACAGCTGCTGTGGAAAACAGTTTGGCAGTTCCTCAAAAAGTTAAGCATGGAGTTACCATAAAACCCAGCAGTTCTACTCCTAGGTATACACCCAAAAGAATTGAAAACATATGTTCACACAAAAACTTGTAAATGAATGTGCATAGCAGCATTGTTTATAATAGCTAAAAAGTAAAAACAACCCAAATTGTCCATCAACTGATGAATGGGTAAACAAGATGTACAAGATATGGTACAACCAATGTGATGGAGTATTATTCAGCCATAAAAAGGAACAAAGGACTGATACATACTACATACAACATGGATGAACTTTGAAAACATACTAAGTGAAAGAAGACAGACACAAAAGGCTACATATTGTGTAATTCCACTTACATGAAATGTCCAGAATAGGCAAGTCTAAAGAGACAGAAAGTAGATTAGTGGTTGCCAGGGGCTTCGTGGAAGGGGGAATGGGAGTGATGGGGTTTTTTTTTGGGGTTGATAAAGATATTCTGGAATTAGTGGTGAACATTGCACTTCCTTGTGAATATACTAAATATATTGAATTACATACTTTAAATGAGTGAATTATATGGTATATGAATTATATCTCATTAAAAAAAAATCAAAGATTAAAAAAAAAAAAAAAATGGGGCCCAGTGGCCAAGGAAAAGCCTAAAGAGGTTAGAGTTTCATTGTTTGACTCTCTTTTCCTTCTTTTCTCAGATTTTTGGGATATGCTTGGCCCAGAATTTGGTTAGTGATATTGAAGCTGTCAGGGCTAGCTGGTAGAGCACCTGCAACAGCTGTGCAAGACACTGGACAGACCCAAGCCTTCCTGACCCTTTCATGTGCTGAACTGATGTCCAAGCTGCGTGGACCCCAATCCCAGAGGCATCCTTCAACCCCACCTGATGGAGCTATCAAGACCTTGTTTCTTGGGGGAGAGTAAAACTGGGAAATGCTGCTCACTGACAGAATTTTTTAAAAAAATAACCAGTATGAAAGTTCTTGCGCTGTGTATCTCTACTGTAGCCATGGATTTGTGGCTGGTTGGACACTTACCAAAAGCAAACAAAAAAATGGGGGTGGGGACCCAAATGTACTTAAATAGAAATGGAATACCCTTGAATTTGTGAAAAATACCATTTTGTTCTCCACTTCAGTAACTGGAGGGCTGTCAGAGGTAGTTTGGTTCTTCGTCACCATCTGAAGGACTGCCTTTTGTTCCAGGGCCTAAAGAGGTGCATCTTTTCTAAAACTCAGCCCCTCACCGGGGAGGGCAGTGTTTTTGAGCATCCCTCCACTGTACATTTCGAGAAACGGTTACAGTGATCATCCCAGGAAGAAACCAGCTTGTCTTTGGGTTCAGGTTTTGTGGTGATCGCACTCAGCAAGTAACTGTGAGGGCACACGGTCTATTCTGGAGTGTCACCTTCTAAGAGGAGTTGTGGATACCATGTGCGTGGAGCCAGGGCGCTGGAAGACTTCATAATGTTGTATTTTGGCAGGATAGACCTTTTTCTAAGTTGGCCTGAGCTTTATTTATCAATGAAATCCAAGGAGAAAAGTATGAGGAGGTTAATGAAGAGGTATTAGCTAAGTGCCCCCCTCCCTCCAATCACTACCACCAAATCAGTTGTTGGATTCTTTGGAAACTCTGGAATACTCTGTATTGGGGTTCTTTTTTCCATCTCCCAAAGGCAAAAGCTATGATAGTTTCTCATAAAGTTTCTTTTAAAATGTTTTTTTACTCAGTTGAAATATTAATTTTTCTTTTGTACCATCCGACCTGCATGCCCTGTGAATCTGAATCTGCCAAGTCCCTTTCCTGCCACCCTTTCTACCAACATTTACATGTGTTATTTGGTCCGCATTTCTTTCAGAGAGTCATGGCCTTGGGAGGCCATGGCGAGTCCTCCTCAGCCTCGCTGGGAAGCGACCAGCTGTGATGTCACAGATGCATCCGTGGACTCCACTCTTGTTACAGTGTCCTCTTCCTGGCCTTTTCTGCACCCTCCCTCTCTTGCTCTTTGAGTGGAAATAAACCCACTTCCAAAACAGTGTTGCTATGATCAAAAAGCTTCCAGTGGTTTTTTGTTTTTTCTTACTGTTTTAGTTTGCTTTTATTAAAAAAAAAAAAAAAAGTAGTGGATGGTCAGAGCTCTGTCTGTTTTCTTACTGCAGACTAAACATCAGAGTGGTAAAAAAAACCCATTGCTGTCGAGTCAACTCTGACCCATAGCGACCCTGTAGGACAGAGTAGAGCTGCCCCAATAGGGTTTCCAAGGCTGTAATCTTTATGGAAGCAGACTGTCACACCTTTCTCCCTCCGAGCAGCTGGTGGGTTCAAACTGTCCACCTTTTGGTTGGCAGCTGAGTGCTTAACCACTGCGTCACCAGGGCTCCTTTTATCGGAGTGGTAACAAAGCACAAATACTTTGGAGTAGAGTGCATTAAACGGGGGCAAGCGTTCTGTGACAACAAGGTGGGAAACCACCTCCTTGGCACTGGTGCTGCCACCCCTGCCCCGCTCCATCTGGGACGGACGAGTTTTACCCCCAGGTTTTAATGCAACTGGTGTCTGTGAATATGTCTACCAGAATATTGCTCTCCTGGGGAGCAGATATTAGTCTGTGGAATGCTGGGGAAACCACAGGCATGTTTTACAGCAATGACACATTGGCCAACACATAAATTGGGCAGCTGGTTAGCATACTTGGTGGAAATTTAGCAAGGTTTTATATTTCAGCACCATGTTGCATCGCTGTGGCTGATGAGCGGTCAGTCCGCTCAGAGAAAGGACAAGAATTCTTTTAAAATCCAGTCTTCACAGTTTGGGCGTGTGTATGACTATGCACGTGTGTGTTTGTGTTTCTGTATAGTTAGAGAAGTTCATTCCATATTCTGGCTGTCAGATGGTCTTATTTCATCTCTGCCCCCACCACAGTTGTCATTTTGTAATGTCTTTCCAACATGGAGAAGTCTAGAGCTCTCCATTTGGCACTCTTGTCTTCTTTGTTCCCTCATTCTCCAGCAAACTCCATCTGACCTCTTGACTCAAAATCAGACAAGACCCCCTACCCTTTGGCATATCCAGTGAAAGGCCAAACAGCAAATCCAAGTGAGTTTTAAATTTTAATTAATCATTCTTTATTTTTTACACTTGAAAGTGATCGTAATAAAGGCTGTCATTAATAAACTTGGTTCTACCTTACGTGGAGTTATGTCTTTCTTCACTTCTCTCTTGACAGTGTGAAATTCCCTAATTCCAGTGGTTCTCAAACTTTAGCGTACATCAGATTTACCTGGAGGACCTGTTAAAACAGATTGCTGGGCCTCATCCCCAGAATTTCTGATTTGCATTTCTGACAATTCCCCAGGTAATGCTATTGCTGCGTGTCCAGGGACCACGCCTTGAAAACCCCTGCTCTACTCCAGTTTTCTAAGAGGGGAAGGATAAAGGTAAAATTTGGGGCCTGGAGAGGGAAATTTGCACTGCTGGACTCGAGTAAGGAGACACAGGGGTGCTGAGCTGGGTGTGTAGGAATCTCCAAGGTCATTGTCTGCTGGCCATACCTACCTGGAGACCATTTAAAATACTGATCCCAAGGCTTTCCTTCTAGCGGTTTTGGTGTGGGGTACCCAGCATCTGTATTTTTAGAAGCTCCCATTAGTATTTAATGCACATTCAGACTTAGGACTCATCGACCTAGATAAATGTTGATCATATTCATACCCTTTTTACAATAAAATAATTTCTAGCAGCCCCTTCTAACAGGAATCTTAAAAACTCATTTGAGAAATACCAACCTAAATGTCTTCTCATTGTGAACTATCAGTGCTGAAGAAAACTTCTTTCTTTTAAATTGGTTAAATACGGTCTTCAAATGAAAATGCAAGATTTTATTGTTCCGATAATATGCTCAGACCCTGACACTATGTCCTAAGACTTTGAGAAACATTTTGTCTCAGTTCCCTGGGTATTTGAAACAAAAACGTTATTTTGACTTATAAGGAAATTTCTTAGTGGTAACTGTAAATAACCAATCCCCTTTTCTTGAGTTTTCTTAGCTGTACTGAAGAGATTAGTTAATGGGTCCACTTGTCTCATTGCAAACTCTAGGCCAACAAAGGAGAAAAAATACTCAGAAATAAAAGGATGCTATGTCTGTAAAATTCAAAACTTGCAAGTTTTTTCCTTCAGTGTTTAAGAAGATATATCTCTATTGTTTGACCTGTTTCCACAAACACTATTGCTTCCATAATTTAAAAATTAGTTTGAAACAGTGGCTGCAACAATGGGCTCAAACATAGCAACGATTGTGAGGATGGTGTAGGAGCAGGCAGCATTTCATTCTGTTATACATAAGGTCTGCTATGAGTTGCAGCCTGTCATGGTTTGAATTATGTCCCCCAAAAAGTGTGTGTATCAGTTTGGCTGGGCCCTGATTCCTGGTACTGGGTGATTTTCCTGTATGTTGTAAACCTGCCTTTATGATGTTAATGAGGGAGGATGTGTGGCAGTTGTGTTAGTAAGGCAGGACCTGATCTACAAGACTGGATTGTGTCCTGAGGCAATGTCTTGGATATAGAAGACAGAAGTGAGCAGTGAGACAGGGGGACCTCATACCATCAAGAAAGCAGTGCTGGGAGCAGAGCACGCCCTTTGGACTGGGGTCCCTGCGCAGAGAAGCTCCTAGTCCAGGGGAACACCGAAGAGAAGAAGGCCTACAGAAAAAGCCTTCCCCTGGAGCTGACACCCTGAATTTGGACTTTTAGCCTACTTCGACTGTGAGGAAATAAATTTTTCTTCATTAAAACCATCCACTTGTGGTATTTCTGTTACGGCAGCACTAGATGACTAAGACAGAGCCGAATAGACAGCACCTAAAACAATAGAAATATCTAATACAGTTTTTTAAAAATGAACTCAGGAGTTAAAAAGTAGAATTTTGTATCATGCAGTACTTGAAAAAAAAAATGCATTGACTTTGTTTTCTTCCTCCTCTTTCTTCTACCAGGGAATAAACCTGCTTTTTTCATGCCCCAGGTCCTTCCTTTCCCCAAGAGGATTCCTGAAAGTGTTTCTTGGCTTTTTCTTATTATGCAAAATGTTTTATCATTCATGCCCCTGTTCTGTGTGGGCCGGAAAGGAATAATTTTGCAGTTTTATGTAGCTCCTCTCAGCCTGCTTCCGGCTCGCTTGGATAGGAGCCCTGAGAAGCCAGTGGACGGAACAATGAGGAGACAGAGCACAGGGACCTGGCAGGCCCTCCCAGTGCTCTCTGTAATTTATTCCACGAAGCCCTCCTTCTCTAGGGAAATCCTGTTTAGACCTCCAAGGAAGAACTGGAATCCTCTTCGTAAACTCTGGCCAATGAAGTTTCAGGGACAGCACTCACTGTCCATTGAGGTCATGGGGCTGTTTCTAGGTGCTTCCCTTCTCTGCTACTGAGAAGCCTAGTCTCTGACTGAACCAGAAAGGAAATGCAGTGTTGTCTGGAAGTGTACTAATGTTGGCCTATCATCATAACACTGAAATCAAAAATCGATCGAAAAATCTACACACAATAACACTCAAGACACTGAGGTGTGTTTGGGTGCACGGGTGGGGAGCAAGGAAGAGAAGCTGAACTCTGGACAGGACAAAGACCAAAGCCATCTTTAGACTGACCTGAGTGCTTTTGTTTTTTGGAGGAGTTTGCTACAAAGGCAGAGTTTATAAAAATGACAGTTTTCACTTATGGTATTTAATATAGCTTCTTGTGGAGTAGGAGTCCTGGGTGACTCAACTGGTTAAGCGCTCAACTGCTAACTGAAAGGTGGGTAGTTTGAACACACCCAAAGGCGCCTCAGAAGACAAACCGGGCAATGTGCTTCCAAAAGGTTACAGCCCTGAAAACCCACGGAGCAGTTCTACTCCCAACACATGGGGTCGCCATGAGTAAGAATCAACTTGACGCCAGTTTTGGTTTGGTTTCGTTTTGGTTGCCTTTGAAGTGTTCCTGCTGAGCGGTTCTCTCGTTTAAAGTTGCCATTAGTGAGAGGGTGGCTGGTTTATTTCACTCCTGGTTAACTCAAACCAACTCCTCTGAACCTGCACCGCCCCCTGCAATTTATTCCTTCACTTCTAGGAACTCACAACTGAAGGGAAGCTAAAGGAAGAGCTGGCTAATTCATGGGCTTTACTCTGTCCTAAATACACTCCGGGGGGTGGCGGGTGGGGGCAGTAATATGCAAAAAGATAGTGCTTCCTGTTTTGTTGCTATTCATTGAATGTGTACTGCCTTCTGTGTGGGGAAAAGCCAATTACAAAGTTACCTTTTATATCTCGAGCATTATGGTCATGTATTAGCTTTTGCAATTGGTTTCAACAGGAACGTTTTAATGGCCTGCCCTCTAGTGTCGAATATGTAAAACAACATCTGATCGGAGTTGGAATTATTACTAAAAGGGATGAAAACAGTATATATTCAGAGGCACTTGTGCTCTGGAGTATAGTGTGGAAAACATACACTAGCTATATGTTGGAGGTCCCTGGGTGGCGCAAGTGGTTTGTGATCAGCTACTAACCTAAAGGCTGGCAGTTTGAACCCACCCAGCAGCACCATGGAAGAAAGGCCTGGCGATCGCTTCTGTAAAGATTGCAGCCAAGAAAATCCTATGGAGACGTTCTACTCTGTAATACTTGGGGCCACCATGAGTTGGAATTGACGGCAACAAGTTTGGTATTTTGGTTTTAGCTATATAGGTTGCATGCTTAGGGCAGATAGGTGTCTTATTGCTTTTACACACCCCTGAAAATGATGTAACTTGTTTTGAAAGTTAGAGACAAGGGCATTTTGTATCCTTCACTATATCCTGATCTTGCTGCTCAGACTTTATTAGGGTAGTGCACACAGAGGGCATGCAGGTCAAAGCTGGGCACTGCTCTCATGCAAAGTCTCAGAAGACAGGTGATGGTCTAAAGTTGCTGATATGTCAGGCAGGTAGGCACTTCTCACCATAAAGATGCTGATTGTGGGGGAGGGAGGGAAGGGTGTCGGTTCCCCAACACTGTGCAGTCTACACTCCA